>NW_915698.1:0-1596 GCF_000209065.1 Trypanosoma cruzi
GTCGTGTTGTTCCACGTCCGGGGCAGCCGCTGCAACTTGGATAATTCGACACGTCGTGTTGTATCCAACGTCCGGGGCCACCGCCCTACCATTTTTTATTTCTTGCAGCGGCCAACCCCGGCAGTAAGGACAAAAAAAAGAATCGCGTTTTCTTTAATGTTTTTCCTGTTTGGGGGCGGGGATCTTTGTTTTCTATGATTGTCTCTTTTTTTTTGTCTGTTCCAGGTTGGCTGTTAGGAGGCTTGATGTGCCTGCTGGGTGATCGCCGGCTTTTTTATTGGTGATTGCGTATTTTTGGCTTACCGGTGTGCCGCTCAGCGCCATTTTGTTTTACTTCTTTTCCGCTTATTGGGGCGTGTTGTTATTCGTCACGCGTCAGCACACACCGAGCAACATGTCAAAAAAAAAAATGCAGGTTTTTTCCCCCCTCGCGAGGGCCTCCGCAGCCACAATCCTGTGCGTGCGTGCATTCTCAGCGTTTTAAACACGGCATGTGTGTGTGCATGTGCTTGTGTGTTTGGCAGCGCCTATACTTGCGGAGCAGCTGTGCGCCACAAGAGAGTCTGAAGAAAGCAACGGCAGAGAGAGGCAGATAACACACACGCAAATTACTCATATCATCACACACACACACACACACCCGCAGCCGCGGAGTGGGTGCCCTCCACCACAAAATCAAAAAGGAAAACAAAACAAAAAGCCGAAGCGTGGGACTACCAGCGCACACACACTCTTATTACTCCCGTAAAGCAAAACACACACACAGGGAGAGAGAGAGAGGTCGCCCACTCAATGCAATAAAAACAAAACAGAAACAGTTACGGTGCTCCGTCCATGCAGCCAGGCAGGACGGCAGCGGTGCGTGTCGTGCAAAAGAGAGCACCAACGGGCCTGCATGGGTGTGCATGCATATATACAATGGGCACATTATTGTGTGTGCTTCGTGGGGTGAGGTGAGGGCAAGAGTCCATGCAAGGGGACACACACACACACAGAGAGAAGGAAGAGTGTGTGTGCGGGCGGTGCATGGCTCTCTCACACTCACTCTCACGCGGCCACCACCGCAGCCGCAGCCGCACAAACCACGAAACAGATGGAATCAGTGCGATTGCAGAACTCGCACACCGTCCTGCAAACCAGAAGTTTAAAAAGCAATATGAAACAAGAATTCAAAAAAAAATGGAAAAAACTTAGGCTTCTGCGGGAATCGAACCCGCGTCCCCGGATGACATTGTGAGCGTGTTTGCCACTGAGCTATAAAAATGCGGTCGCGCGACCCCTTTTCACGTAAAGTATTAATTTCGATCTTCGAACAATCGAGCACATTTGCGTTGTCCCCTGGAAAACGAAAACGACATGTTTAGGGTGCGCCGCCGCAGCGTGGTTACTACGATAAGTTCGTCATATATCTCTCGTACGGGGCCGCAGCCGCAGCGTGGTTACTACGATAAGTCGTCATATATCTCTCGTACGGGGCCGCAGCCGCAGCGTGGTTACTACGATTCGTCGTGTTGTATCCAACGTCCGGGGCAGCCGCTGCAACTTGGATAATTCGACACGTCGTCCTGTATCTAACGTCCGGGGCAGCCGCTGCAA
>NW_915699.1:0-1596 GCF_000209065.1 Trypanosoma cruzi
ACGGAACGAGAAACAGGGCTCCGCGTACGTCGATGGTCAGCGTGTGGGAGATGCGTCATGTACATTGAAAAATGCGGATTCGAAAGGAATCTCACACTTCTACATTGGAGGGGATGGAGGCAGCACAGGGAGGAAGGAAGACGTGCCTGTGACCGCGACGAATGTCCTGCTGTACAACCGCCCGTTGGATGACAATGAGATCCGCGTCCTCAACGCAAACAAAATTTCTATTCCAAAGCTGACGGATCTGAGAACAGTGGCGGCAGGAGCAACGGGTGTCGGTACCGCTCGCCACTTTGGGGCAAATGGTGATGGCAGCGCTGTTTGCGGAGGCGGACTGCTGCCGCTGTTCCTTCTGCTGGGACTGTGGGGGATTGCCGCTTCTTGAGGAGTGTGTGGCCTCGGCGTGGAACGCCTCAGCACCGAATTACTTCCCCATGGGAACAAATTTCACTCATAAATCTTTTTTTTTGCGTATTTTAAATTTATTTTCCTGTTTGCTTCTTTTTGGCTGATTTTACTTTTTTTTTTTAGTTTTGCGTTTTTTTATTATCTCCCATCCCGCCATCCCTTTTTTTTTGCTTTTGGGGGCAATCACTGTGGACGGTTTTTTTTTCTACTCTTCCCTCTTTAATTGTTTCTTCTGCACTCTTCCTGTGAGGGGTGCCGTGTGTTTCCCGCCCAACTGCTCCACTCGCACACCCACCGACACGCACATGACGACGGCCCTGTGCGCCTCGCCTGCTGCACGCATGAGGAGGGGCGGCGACGAACGGCGCGCTGAGGGAGCCGTGACGTGTGGGCGTGCGACGAGGGCCTGTGGGGCGGAGCACACATTTCTTCCCCTCTTGTTTTGTTTTCTTTGCGGTCAGGGCTGGCAGACACCCGCAGCGCCACACACACAGCCACACCCTGCCGCTCTTTAAAAAAGGGATTTTTTTCTGCTTTGCGTGTGCATTTTACGCGCCGGCATTTCTTTTGAGGTCGGTCTTGTGAGCATTTCTTTTCCCCCGATGTTTTTTTTTTGCTGCGCTCACTCTCCCGATGGAGTGACGCGACTGCCGTCATGTCTGCGTGCTTCTCTCAGTCCACACACACGAGTGACTGTGCTCTGCGGGCCGCACTCACACGCCGATGAGAGGGCTGAGGGGAGCAGCAACACGCAGATGACCCCGTGAAATATAAACGATGTGCGGACACACGGAGGGTCGGACGGTTGAACGATATTTAAATATCTTTTAATTTTCTTTTGCGGGCAAAATATATGCAGACAGTTTGTTGTGGCCACACGGCAGCCGGCTGCTTTTTCAAATTTGTGTGGAACAGTAATGGACGATTTCTTTTCCATTTATAACTATTTTGTGTGATGGGGTTTATATAAGACAAAGGGGATGGTTTTCTTTTTGTTTTAAATAAATCTTGTGTGAATCGCCACTGCTTGGGCTGCGGTGCAGTCATGAGTTTGAGCGGTCTTCTTCTTGTTGTTTCCGCCACGCACCTCCGCTGTACATTTTTTTGCGTCCCTCCACGTACTCTGCTTCCTTTTTTCTACTTCTTTGCCTCGTGTTTCTGCAGGCACACACACACACACACAAT
>NW_915700.1:0-1596 GCF_000209065.1 Trypanosoma cruzi
TCATCTTGTCCTCGACTCCGTGATTGTCACCAACTGGCGTATCTCCTCCCTCAGCACCGGCGTAGTGCCTGGAGGAAAACGAATTTCTTGTTTCGGGTACTTACGCTCATTTGGTTTATCGTACCCAATAAGCAACTCTGTCTTCGTTTTCGTAATGACACAGAGATCCACCTGTGTGCCGCTGTATGGATCATTAAATATCCCTTTCCGGATGGCGGAAGCCACCAATTCCTTTGCCTCTTCCAATGTCATATTCTCCTTGTATCCAGTTTCCAGTGCGGACATGGCTGCGATACTACCGCTTCCCATTGATACAAAGGGAAGACGATCGGTGCTGCCATGTGGGGCAACTGTTGCCAGAAAAGGCCCCTCTACATCCACGCCGCCAAGAACCAACGCGGCGCTTACATGGCCTTGATATCTGTACAAGTGACGCTTCAGCATGGTGAGTGCTTCGTGCACTCGAGATTGTTTGCCTGTATCAAGACGATGAAGTGCCAAATTAGCAGAAACCATGTTTGTCACAGCCTCCGTATCAGCCGCCGTTCCTGCACCACAGCACATAATGTTAGGAGCCATGTAGTGAATCTTCTTGCAGCGTTTGTCTGCCACAATACTACCTTCCGTGGCGCGGGTATCTGCACCCAGTACTACGCCCTCCTTATACACAACCCCCACAATAGTAGTTCCTGTTTTAAGGGTTTTGGGGGGCTGCAGACCCTGCCGCTGAAGGTTTAGGTTTCGCTGCACGTTGGCAAAAGAGAAGCCAGGCATGATACGAGGTTTGCCTTTCTTTTCTTTTTGGACAATAGAGTATGTGCGCAAAACAAGATTGAACTTACTGTTGTTGCAGTTTTTCTCTACAGAGACAACACACATGCCACAATAACCAAAAGAAAAAAAAAAGCATTTTTAATATAGGCCCAATGAAAAGGAGGGAAAGACAAGCACACACACACACAAAAAAAAAAAAAAAAAGTAGAAAGCTAGCGATCAATTTACCTTTAAAAGACAGATTTGCTGCTTTTGTAATGTTTGTTCAACTTATACAGCGAGATGAAAATGATATCAACAATCTAAGGAGATTTTTTAAATCCCTTGAAGTCGTACTTCTCCTTGGGCTGCAGATTCATCCAATATTCATCACCCTTCTTATTCCGTGTATCCTGCTCCACCTCGGTATACTCTTCCTTGTCTCCTAGCAGTGATGGGCTTTCCACACCCTCCAGAGACTCCGGTGTTGCTGGAGCGTTGGGTGCAATCATGTTATTTGCATCATCAAAGGTCACAGAATCCGTCAGACGATTTCGTGGTTGATCTGGAGTGGGTCCAGCAAATCTGTAAGCATCCTGCACATGCTCTTGTATTGCCGCGGCAAGTTTCTCTTTGGTACCTTCAGTATTTGTCAAGTTCAACTTCACTATTCGACGCGAGACGGGATATCCAAACAAAGGAGGTGGAACGGCCTTTAACCCCAACTTCAGACGCTCACGACCCTCGATGTTTGGTTCCAAAATACTAAAAACATAGTAGTGCTTGTATTTCGATATCTTCCGGCATTGCTTGATGTGTACCAAATCCCCTTCAACGCACGCC
>NW_915701.1:0-1596 GCF_000209065.1 Trypanosoma cruzi
CCAGGCATGCACCGTACGCCGCACACCACGCACAACACACACTCCAATCCACGGCAGCAGGCACACACACACACAGCCCTGCCGCAACACCAACGCACAGATGGAAGATGGAGAAGCAAACAGGAGCGGCACACAAGGCTCCACCGCATGCACATACGGCGAGAGCGGTCCGTCGTGTCGGCACCCCTCACGGAGGGTCCACACACAAGAAGGTGCAGCGCACACAGCAACACAAAAGCAAAGTAACAATACAAAAAGGAGATCCCCGCACACCACGCGGATTGTTGGTCCACGGGAATTGCAGCCAATATTCACCACAAGCAGTTCAGTTGCAGTGGGCCTTCGTCCATATTCATCGCACTCAATTTCATGCAGGCCCGGCCACCACCGCAACAGGAGTTGCTGCACACGCAACAAGAAACAAGAAAGGGAGGTGGTGTGGGAGACTACGGTGCTGCTGTCACTGCCGCCATGCGAAGCTGTGTTTATGTTGTTAGTGGCGGTGGCGGTGTCCCTCGTGAACCCCTCGTTGTGGACTGCGGGGTAACTTTTCCGGCTGATGTGCCTTCGGCTTTGTTGTTGCATTCTTCTTCTCCACTTCTTCTGTGGAGGGTCCGGCGTCCTCTCCGTTCAGGTGGCTCGCATTATGATTGGTCGTGGTGGTGCTGGCGGCGGCGTTAAACTCTGCAGCTGGAAGAAATGCGGTGCAGTTGTCAGCCTTGGCAGCAGGCGCTTTGTCTCCACGCCGGTACGTTTCTGTTTTCTCTGCAGCGACAGAAAGTGGAGGCTGTTTGAAAATCTCCTGCACGGTGCATTCCTCTTTCCATTCTAATGCAGCAAAGCCGCCATTTGAAAAAGACGATGACTGCGATGGCCTCTCGTGAATGGGAGATGGTGCATGCTGCACGGTGTCTTGGTGTGCTGCAACTTCCTTCCTTTCTGCCTCATCTCCACCAGCTGCTTCTACTGCAACTTCTCATCCCGATTCTCCTTATGGTGCATCATCCGGTACTTGTGCAAAAGTTGTGTTTGAGCCCACATCGTGTTTTGGCGCTACCTTCGCCATTCTCTGGCCATGAAACTTCATGTCGGCTGTCAGACCCTTCTGCCCCTTGCGGCGGTTCCTGCCCCTGCTGTTTGTCTTATTTGTTCGCCCGGTACTGCGGCTGGCTTTGTTGGTTGTGATCCTCTTCGCCCCCCAATGGCAGGCTGTGTTGGGGGCTGGGCTCCTCCCTCTGTCCCACCGCCCCCGATGACTCAGCGACTTTCAACTTTTCATCCTGAGCGGATTCGTTTTCCCGACTGCCGGTGGCGCGACTGCCATCCGAAGAGGGCAATGCTCGCTCCCTTTGGGGCACGAGTTCCAGGCGCCCCACAGTGACAGGAGCCATCAGCATCTGAGCCTTGCCTTCTGAACCATTCACAGTTGACTCCTCCCGCTGTCCAACACCACTCAATGCGTCGTGTGACTCCGACACATTCGTTTTCATTTCGAGCGGCAAATAACGCCATCCCGCTGATCCTCCACATACTGCCGGTGCCGCTGGTGGCGCGCCGCCTTGTCTTCTCCTCGTTCTAACGGCAGGCGATCTACGC
>NW_915702.1:0-1596 GCF_000209065.1 Trypanosoma cruzi
ATACTGCTGTCGCTGTTGTCTTCGCCTCCCCCAATGTAGAAGTGCGAGACTTCAGCCCCCCGCACCTCAGGTGTTGGTCTCGTTTCCAAGCTCCCCACAAGCCGGCCATCCACGCACACGGAGCTCCTTGTTGCCGCCCTGCACCATCAGCGCCGCCTGGTATTCTTTCCCCGGCTCCCAAGTTCTGCCATGTGCAGTTTTATTGCCGTCAAACACTATCTCCCACTTACCCTCAGTGCTGTGCGACAGCCCAATGATAGTCGTGCTGACCGGTGAGGTCAGCACCGCACCCAGCAGAGAAGTGCTCAACCTCGGAAAATTTTGTATGACCACCGTCGCCACAAGAGTGAAATCGCGGCTTACAGAAGTGTACAGCCCAGTTCTCTCCCGGCTGTTTACGGGCCACGTTGCCCCGGACCCAGGCCTCGTGAATTGAAACCCATTTTCAACCTTCACTGCATTCGTCACGCTTGCAGTCATGCAAAGGCAATCGTCAATCCACGTCCCGTCACCACTGGCTGCATTGGATAAGAGTCCAACCAGACCCGCTGTGGGTGTGAACGACTCTGAGAAGGAGGCATCCAGCTGTGCTCAAGTACTGAGGGCGGACCTGATCGTCTGCAGATCCTCCATCAGGCGAGAAAGTGAAATGGTCCTGCTTGCTCCAATAACCGCATACTGCGAAGGGTGCAACGCACCATCCAACCACAGCGGGGTGTTGGCAAACGCTTGACCCACATCATCCTCCACAAAAAAAAATCCAACATGAAACGTGTGGTTGCTGTTTGTAAAAAAAAAAAAGTTAGAGCGCATTGGCTCTTTTCTCCCCCGAGAGCTACCCTCTCTGGGTGTACAGCATGAGTTTCCCTCCCTCAATTTTCTCGGCGGTAAGGGCTTCCACACGCAGGCTCATGTCCCAAGAGACTCCTGTTCGTGACTTGGCCCACACGCCTGGGAGTATTCTGACAGCCTCCGTTCACGTGTTCCCCATGTCATGCAACTCGTACAACTTGCAGCCACTCTAAAAAAGGGCAACCATGAAAGGTGATCCCTCCCATTCGGTGGTGTGAGAGTCAAGGCATTCCGCAAAGGAAATGACTTCTAGGAGCACCCAGTTATTGTCGTTGTCCGTCGAATAAATGTTAATGGAGACAAATTCACGCTTGTCATTCCTTGCCGCAAAAGGAAACACAAGCATGCCATCCTCCATGAAACCACCGGCGCCAGCAGTGGGGAAACGCTCCTTCGCTTCTCTTTTAGTCCGTGGAATCCTCTTTTTAACAGCAATTTGGGTTCACCCCAGTTGATCGGTTCACTCGGCTCGCCGTCCCCGGAACGAGTGGTCTCACCCACAACCAGTCGAATATCTGAGTCAATTACGTTCCAACTCTTCTTAGCATCGTAATACTTTTATTCATGGATTCCCACAAGTGGAAACGCCCTCTTGTCCTTCGCAGTGGCTGTGGGTTGGCGCGCAACACCCACACGTCCCGTTTCATTCACTGTACTCAACACCGTGTGCGCCCTCTACGTATCCTTAATGGCCTCAGCGACAAGAGAAGACAAACCCCACGCATGGTTGGCGTACCCCGCAAC
>NW_915703.1:0-1596 GCF_000209065.1 Trypanosoma cruzi
CATCAGAGGAAACAGGAAGGTGCCATCCTCCATCACAACACCTGCGCCACCAGAAGCAATAAACTCCGTCCACTCACCTTCGTGAGAAGCAGAAGAGATCAGTTTCGAGAGTGTTTGGGGTCGCCCCATTCGATCCGTTCACTCTGCTTGCCACCCGTGGGATTCGTGACATCACCCACAAACAGTTCCAGCTCCAAGCCGCCCTCTCTCCAACACCCACCTTCATAGGACACATCCGAGCCTCCCGCAAGAGGAAACACTCCGTGGCCCTTCGTGATTGTTGTGGAGTGGTGCACAACATCCAAACCCTCCTTTCCCTCCGATGCACCAAGCACAGTTTGTGCGCTCCATGTATCTTTTATTGACCTCACCAACAAGAGTGGAACAATCCCACGCACAGTCAATGTACCCCGCAACAACATCAGAAGAAAAGGGCTTAGTTAATTGGCCACCTTGATATCCGGCATCCAAATGTGACCTTCGGCAAAAGCAGCAATTACTCCACCAGCTCTGACGAGAAAGGGTAAAACAAATGAATCCCTTGGCGTGCCTGGAACAACCTCATCCCTCAGCTGCAACACCTTCTTCCGTGAAAAAAATAGATCGACCCTCTCCGGCCCCTGAACACTTCTTAAATCATTCTTGCCATCATTATCCTTTGCAGGCGTGGCTCCACAAGTACCGCAGCACATCAACACAACAAGGAAGAGCAGCACCGCGAAAGCAAACACACGCCGCGACATGTTGGGCCTCTGCGGCTCACTCTCTCTTCCTTCCCTCCTCCTTCCGCTGGATCCGGTCACGCGGCGACGGTTGTGTGTGCGGGGCGCCTTCACTGCAGCAACACGTGAGTGCATACAAATATGTATGTGTGTGTCAACTGTGTGTGCTTTTGGTCCTTTCAGAGCCTTCGAATTTCACAGTATCGATTCGCATTTGTTTTCCTTCTTCGTGTGTGTTTGCGCGCAAGAAATCAAATTAAAATTTAAAAAGCACCAAAACAGAGCGTGGCAGGGGAGTGGGTGGCGCCGCCATCCACAGTGTAACACACCAGCGTCGTCGTAACCGCTACAGTAATTAATCTCCCCGTCAACAACGGCTCAAGCACTGTGAGGCCCCAGGCAGAAGCAGAGACACTGACGTTTGCGCACGGGCCAATACACCCTCCGGCAAGCAGCACCAACCAACAGACAGACAGCAGAAAGTAACTGCCAGAAAAATCCCAAGTGCTGCGGGATCCTTGCAAGCAGCGCTCCCTCACTGCAGGGCCTTTAAAGCGTTCCTCGCTGCAACATCCCCACCACTCCCTCGGCGTGTCGGTGGATTTTCCCGTTCACCGGAACAAAAACAGCGGGATGCTCCGGCAGGGCTCGAAGACACACAGAGCGCACCGTCGACGCGATCAACGGGCGCAGGCCCTCGTGAAGTGAGATCCCACAACCGTGATCCCTCCATTGACTCTCCTGGACGTGAAGAAGGCATGAAATGCCCTCTTCTCTACAGTAGTCCCGAAACGCAAAAAATCCGCAGGACATCCCGCGCAGCCACGGCCTCCTCAGCAGCCCGACAGTCCACGCCGTCGCACCGCTCCTCAAG
>NW_915704.1:0-1596 GCF_000209065.1 Trypanosoma cruzi
ATGGTGGCGGGATCATGTGAAGGGAAATACGCTGAGGACAACGGATATAAACGTGCGGGAATCAGCCGTTTGCGTTCATGCAGTTGATGTGAGAACCGGCGGCTACTTTGACGTTGAGAACAACACGATGAGCGCGTTCGTAGGCGTTTGGTTTGTGAAGAGGGCCACTGTGAGCTCCGCGGGGCTGCTGCGAGTGGCGGACTGCACCTTCGTTTACAGGAAGGAATTTTTTGATCCCGCGCTGGTGTATTTATCGAACTCCCTCATCCTTCAGGGTGGAGCGCAGTGGCGTGTGGAGGGCAACAACGTGAGTGCAGCCTCCTTATTAATTGTGCCACGTCCCCAGCATAAAATTCATTTGTCAGGCAGCGGCACCACAGCGGCACTTGCACACAACTGTCAGGTGAACTTGAGGGCTTCCTTTGTCAATATTTTCTCATCGAGCATTGTCGTGACGTCATCCGCGCGGTTTGTGGTTGGGTGCAACCTTCAGGGCGGTGAGGAGGTGTCGTACGACGACGTGTTTCCTGAGGACGTGATGGTGTTCAGGTGTGGCACATGCAACGACGACGCGGCTTGCTACATGCCCGGGACGGAGTCGGTGGATCGCGGCTCGTGCTCGTGCAGCTGCAGGGACGGATGGCATGGCGCGTCGTGTCTTCCCTTCGAGGTGCCCGACACGGTTGTGCCGCCCTTGCCGGAGAGAGCCGTGGACGGCGACACGAGCTGCGTGGTGAACCAGACGCTGACGAACCTCACGCTGAACATGTGGAAGACGTACCACTGCTACGCGGGTGTGACATTCAGCGGCGTGGGTGCTGCGCTGGCGTTTTCCTTTGAAAGTATGCCGCTGCATCTCCCCATCAACATCACGCTGACTGGGTGCACATTTCGTGACGGCGCCGCGCTGCGGTTTCTTGGGGGTGCTGAGGCGGCGGAGTCAGCCGGCGTCCTGATCCGCGTGAGCCAGGCGGTGATGCGGTCCTCCGTCGTTGTGTTTGCACTTGCCCTCCCGCAGCACTGCGACATTGCCGTCACGGAGGTTGACGCGGTGCAGTCTTCCGCGGTCAACTTACCGGGCACTGTGAGAAAGACGCTGAGCGTGGTGACGCTGAGGAGCGTCGTGCTGAGTGCGTCCTCGCTGTTGGTCAG
The DNA here is from genome assembly GCF_000209065.1 of Trypanosoma cruzi. Taxonomy (NCBI): domain Eukaryota; phylum Euglenozoa; class Kinetoplastea; order Trypanosomatida; family Trypanosomatidae; genus Trypanosoma; species Trypanosoma cruzi. Next base: position 1,153 of record NW_915704.1, read on the forward strand.
CAACGTCAATGTGCATGCATCGAAGCGTGGCGGGTTTGGTTTGTACTCGACCGGGACGCTGACGCTGGTGGGCGGCAGCTCGCTGTACGTGCGGTACTGCAGCTTTGATGGATACTCGCACATGTTTTACGTGTACAGACTCAGTGTGAGTGACCACTCCGTTTTTGCGCTGCTCAACAATACAATGGCCTCCGGAACAAGCCTCCTGTATCAGTGCCTAGACTTCAGCGTGTCGGATCACAGCGTGTTTCGCGTGGTGGGGAACAGTGGTTCCGTGTCCTACGCCATCTTTGCAGAAGGATCGTGGACCGTTGAGCGGTCAAGCTGGTTGGATTGGCGCGACAACGACGTGGGATTGGGTGCGGTTTTTCAGGTATGGGATTCCGCTTTTGTGAGCATTGACAGCAGCAGCGTGGTGACGCTGACGGGCTGCAAGATGGGCTC
>NW_915707.1:0-1597 GCF_000209065.1 Trypanosoma cruzi
GCTGGGTCAATGACCAGCGGAGTTGTGAGTAGCACGAGCATTGGTGATCCCTACAAGGAGGAGATCGCCCAACTCCGCGCACTTTTGGCTGAGGGCGGCCTTGACAAGGATGTGCTGGAGGGGAGGTACCTGAATCAGCTTCGGCGTGCCCGACAGTTGGGGGTGCAACTGGAGGCTGAAAAAACAAACACACGACGACTCACAGCGCAGTTGGCGGCACTGCAGGCAAAGGTGCAAGGCTTAGGTAACGGCAAAGGCAGTGAGCCTTCAAAGGGACGTGTGCGACAATCGGAGGGTGTAGGTGGAGCTGGAGACCAAAGTGAGGATCAGCAAAGTAGTGTTGCCGCGCTAAAAGAGCGTCTCGAGCGGGTCTATGTACAGCTCAGCGACGGTAAAGTGCAGCTGGAGGAGTACAAGAGGGAGTCGCTGCGGATGCGTAAGATCCTGCAGCAGGAGATTGGCGGCACAGCAGAGGAGCTGGAGGCGCTGTTGAAGAACACGACGGAGAGTAGAGGGGGATGGCGCGGCCGAGCGCAGCAAATTGTGCTGCTGAAAGGAAAAGTGAAGGAATTGGAGCGTTCATTGACCGCCGCAGCTGCGGCGGTGAATGCATCCGCAAAGTTGGATGGCGAAGACAGCAGTGTTGGTGTTGTTCCTGCTCTTGTGCAAGGAGGCAGAGGCAAACCGTCTGCATCCACGGAGGCAACGACGGCATTGACGTCCCGCAACCGCGACTTGGATGATGTGGCACGCGAACGCGTGGCAGAAGTTCAGAGTCGTCGGCTTCTTCAGCTGCGGGAACTGCAGGAAGAGCTCGATAAACGCACGGCGGAATTGGAGACGCAAAAGCGGCGGGTAGAGGCGGCGCAGGCGCGTCATGTCAACTTGGAGGCGGACAATCACACTCTCCGCGAGTACCTGCAGTCGGTGATAACGAAGACAGAGAACGACAACGCCCTCATTGATGCTTACAAGGAGGAACGGGAGGAGCTTCAGCAGGCGTTGCGCACCGCCAGAATGAAGTTGCAGGAATGGGAGGCGTGGGAGGGTGAGGGCCCGGCAAGAGGACGAGGGAAAGAGGAACTGAAGAATCGCAAGGGACACGGGGGTGCGTCCTGCGGTCCGAAGGAAGGGGCGCTCAACACGGATACGGCTGTGGCGCTCGCAGGGGCCGATGCCGCAATCGAGATAAACCGCTTGAGGATAGAAAACGAGGAACTTCGACATCGACTGGCCTGCCATGAGGCGAATGACAGTCGCCGTGGTGCTGGCAGTGGGAGTAGTAGTGTTCGCAGCGGCCCCAACTCTGCGGGCAGATCCCGCGGGGAGAATGACAGTGAGGCTCTTGTGCTGCACTGGTTGAGGACGGTCGCCCCGTCTTCTCCGAGTGCGGAGGATCCCAGTGAAACGTGGCAGGCCCGTGTGGCAGAAGTTCTTCGACGGGCGCATGCCGCAGTGTTTCTTCTGGAGAAGCAACGGGAGGAAGATGGCGGCCGGCTTACGAAATGCTACGAGAACATCCAGCGGCTGCAGCAGGAACAAATTCGGCGGGACGGAAATCCGGCACAGAGGAGAAAAGGATTGAGGAAGAGCGGCA
>NW_915708.1:0-1597 GCF_000209065.1 Trypanosoma cruzi
GGCGTAGATGAAGCTGGCGTTGGAGATAATCACAAGCACGTGCCCCATAATGGAGAAAATGCTCCAGAAAAAGGCCCACAACTCCAGCGTTTTCAGGTTCTGGAGAAAGGTCGTCTGGTACTGCGGCGCAATGTAGTCGACGTCCGTCTCCACACTCTTTGGGAGGCCACCAGCCGCCGCAGGCTCGTTCGCCGCCTCATCACTTGCATCCGGTCTGTCCATCCCACTGCAGTCATCCTCCTCCCGTTGTGTCTTCCTCCTCTCAAGACACGAAACTGGCAGCGCCATCAGCGGAAGTGCCACAATGACAGCAATCAAGATGGATGCAAATATGATGCGCTGCGTCCTCCCCCACTCCAGATACGCAACCAGTGCGCTCTGCAGAGGCAAGTATATAACCAGCAGGACAACAAACGCAATACCGATCGCGAGGCGAATTGTGGGTGGTTTCTGGCGAAGGTAAACGGATTTGCGTGCCAGTCGTCTCTGCTTTTCCTCGACGCCCAGGTGTTTCTCTTCATAGCCAGTCAGGTGGTACGACGGGAGTAGCACAAAGAAGAAACCCGCAGCTCCAGCCACGAGGAACAGCACCATCAGAAAATAGAAGTACTGGTCCGGTCTCCCGTCAAAAAAAGCCAGCTGGATGCTTCCCACAATGGCAGAGCCCAGTCCGATGTACGACTTCAAAATGGCCACGACAGGGCCCCTGCTGATCGGGAAATGGCTCATGATCGTCATCATGTATGCCAAGTCATACAGCGTGCATCCGAGTGTCAGAATGGCGTTGAAAACACTTAGACGCACCACAGAGCCCTCAATTGTGCCGCGAAATGACAGCGCAAACAGCAGCGCCCCGAGCGGAAACAGCACCATGCTCAGTATGAAGATCAGTTTGGGGCCGAAGTGATCAAAAATAAAGCCGTACGGTACAAGAAAGGAGCCGCACGCTGGGCCAGCCATACAGGTGGCTGAGGCACCGCCTTGGTCCAGCTCATTAACGGCTCCGCGTCTATCCAGCAAGGAGACAAATGCCAACGAGGATAGCTGCACAGGTGCTGGCAGGCATGCCCAGCCCAACACGAGGAAGCGCCGGGGTTGAATTATGCGCCACCGCGGTTCCATGGCCAGCCGCCCAACGCGGAGCGCATCCACGGCATCCACACTCACCCTCTTCCAGAGGTTCTTCCGTGTCGCAGAAAAGATCGCTGAACAAATGCGTATAAATATGTGTCTATGTCTCCGCCTCGACCGATCGACTGCTACAAACCCTTCGCCTCCCAACAAAAAAAATGAATTCAAATAATAATAAAAAAGCCAGCATGAAGACAGCAAGAAAGAATGACACAGCAGGGAGTGTGAGGCATGTCAGTTGCGGTAAACGTTAGCAAGAGCCTTGCATGGACAGACAATATAAATCCCATTTTTTCAAACACCCCAAAAAAAGGCGCTAGTCCGTAAAAAAAAAGTCATGTCGCTCCTACTGCATCAGTTTTCCGTCATGCTTCGCAAACAATTCGTTTGCCCCCCGCTTCACTCCGGCATGTGCTCCGTATGCGTGACAAGCGAGGGGCGCACCGGCCAGGCTCGCCTCCTCCCT
>NW_915709.1:0-1597 GCF_000209065.1 Trypanosoma cruzi
ATGAGAAAGTTGTCTCTTCGGCCTCGTTTTGCTGTTCTCTTCCCTTCACTTTTTCCTTCCCGTCTTCTCGTCCTCAATGGTACCCGCACCAAAGCCCATAGCCTCCGTGTCTGTCTGGCTGGTGCGTGACGAGAAATGCGTTTGCTCCCGCCGGTCGTGCGTACGTCTGTAAACGGAAACGGTCACGATGATGCGTCTATGGCACGTGGTCGCTTTGCGGCTGCGCGGGGCAATGCGGATGCTGCACGCCCCTCCCGCTCACCCTGTGTTGGGGTGGATGCGAGGCTTGACGCCCTGCCGCCGTGCAACGCCTCGCGCAAGACGTCGGTGGATGGAGCGCGCTGCGGGGATCGCCGCTCCGCCTGGACCACCACGCGCGCCCTGACGGCGCCGAGTTCCTCCCGCAGCTCCTGATTTGTCCGCTTCAGCTCATGCACCTTCTGCTCGAGGTGCGTGCTCCTGCGTGCCGTGTTCTCCAGCCGCTGTGTGGCGAATGTTACCTGGTCCTCGAACTGGTCGAGCTGCGCCTCATTGCGCCCAAGCTCCTCCTGCAGACGATGCATCTCCGTCTCCTTCTGCCTCAGCGTGTGCTCCAGAAACGTGATGCGGCCGCGCAGCATTTTGCCCTCCGCCTCCGTCGTCTCCTCCACGCCCTGGCGTCGCCCCGGGCGTCTCGCCTGCCTGCCGCGCGGCTGGCCACCCTCCACCTCCTCCCGCAGCGCCTGCATCTGCGTCTCCAGCAGATTAAACGCCTGCGCGAGCTCCTCCGCCTGCTGCTTCGCCGCTACCTCCGAATCCCGCATCTGCCGGGATAAACTGCCGATCTTGTCCCGCTTCTCGCGGAGCTGCTGCACCAACCGCTCGTTCTGCCGCTGGAGTTGCTCCACCTCCTCCGCCCGCTGCCGCTTCAATGCCTTGTACCTACCCTCCAACCGATGGTATTCGAGTTGATGGTTTTCCAGCTGCCCCCGCACCCGCAGCAGCTCCGCATGGCTCTCCTCCACGCCTGGTGGAAGACTGGCGAGCCGCCACTCGCTCTGCTCCAACGCCGTCTGCAGCTCCAACTGGCGCGCCTCCAACCTGTGGCAAGTGCTGCGCGACAGCATGAGGTCCGCCTGCAGGCTCGAGATCTGGAGAAACTGCGCAAGCTCAGCGCCCTCGGTGTTTCGCAAAAACGTGGGCGTAAACGACACCTCACGCTCATGCTCCTCTCCATCATTGTTTTCCACACGTGAAATCGACAAACGGCCACTCGAACGCAGCAGGCGTTCCAAAGCACGGTAGTCACGCTGCGCCTTCATCAACTCCGCATTTACTTCTTCTACCTTCCGCATGCAAATGGCAGCATTTTCCTCCGCTCGCTTGCGAGCCTCATTCGCCCGTTGGGCACTCCGTCTCGCAGCCAACAATTCCGCGGTACATGCCTCAGCCCTCCGTTCCCACTGCTCCTCAAACCCTTTCTTTGTCAACAGGAACTGTCCATGCAACACCTCAAATGTTTTGACGAGACTCGATGTCTGCTCCTCAAAAGACGTCTCCGCCGATGCATGCTCTTGAACAACCTGATCCACAGCCGCTAACGCATTGACAACAAAGC
>NW_915710.1:0-1598 GCF_000209065.1 Trypanosoma cruzi
GAGAACGTGGAATACTCAACACTGAGGCTGCGCTCACTTCGTTGCCCTCCACACGCCACTGCGCACCACCCTCGAGAGTCAAAGAGCCGTCCAAGTACAGCAGCCCGCAATTCACGACCCTCTTGCTGCCAGCAAATGTACAGTCCGCCACTCTCAGCAGCCCCGCGGATCTCACGGTGGCATGCAAAAAAAGTTCGATGCCAATGGGCGCTCTCATTGTGTTGTTCTCAATGTCAAAGTAGCCGCCGTTCCTCACATCAACAGAGTTAAAATAAACGGCTGATCCCATACGGTGTCTATTATCCGTTGTCATCAGCATATTTCCCTTCACAATGATCCCGCCACCATCAACAACAACACTAAAAAAATTCAGTGAGTGAACATTCCCCCCGATGTGGTTGTCGAGTAGCAGCAGCGTCGAGTTCGCAGTGAAAAAAAGACTAAAAAAGATGGCCTGGTTCGAAGTCGTTGCAATTGCACTGCCCACCACCAGTATCTGGGAGCTCGCACCAAAATCACCCTCAAACTCCAATGCACCGGAATCCATCATCGAGGATGTCACGTTCACGTGCACGCGCGCACCACTCCCCCTGACCGACAGGCCCATGAGGACGCACTGCAGCAGCGTGATGTTGAGCGTCTGCTGTGGCGCGTCGAAGCTCCACAGATCCAGCACAATCGCGGCGGTGAAGGTCACGTTGACAAAGCACAGACCACGCACACCGGGATCAGGATAGTCCACGGAGCTGATGCTGCCACCGTGCACGCAGCGGACCTCCGTGTCCTTCACTTCGGGGAGCGGGAGCGGCCCAAGGCCGTCCGGAACCGCAGCCGGCAGACACGCACCACCGTGGCCGCCAGCAGCACACACACACTCACAGCCGCTGATGCTGCTCGTCCTCGCTGCAAAGCACACAGCATCCATGGTGCACGCGCCACAATCCAGCACCGTCACGGGCGTCCCTATATTGAGGTCGTCTTGGTAATTCGTCACAGGAGAGCCTACTGCCTCGTTGCACACGCCGTAGATGATCGGGCGAGAGTCGGATGGCGGTGACCAATTCCTTGTCATTTGTGCGATAGTCGACGAGTACGAGCCATACGTGAAGTTGTTGTAAAGTATCGACCACACACTCCGATCGCGGAACACCACGCCGTTTTCCTTGTCCACGTACACAACGTAGGCGGTGCGGAACTCGTTGTCGCGGTGCACCAGCCAACTGCCACCAGTCACAGTCAGCGTGTTTGCAATGAGCATGGCGAAGCCAAGACGGAAATTGCTGGACGCAATCTGCAACACGCTGCCGCCATCCACCGCGACTTCCCTGAACACACACGCACCTTTGTAGTATTCGGTGCTCGGCGCACTCCACGAGCTGTTCTGTACGGAAAACACGGAGCCGCCGCTGACACGCAGGTCCGACACAAGGGCGTACATCACGTGCACCCGCGACCGACAGCGCAGTTGTCCATGTAGAAGACGCTGGACAGGTTCGCCACGAGTCCGCGCTCTACGAGAATCGCAGCGCACGAGCCCCCGCCACACGACAGCGTCGACCGCGTCATGACAAACCGCGTCGACAGAAGCCGGACGCCGT
>NW_915711.1:0-1598 GCF_000209065.1 Trypanosoma cruzi
ATCAGTCGCACCTTCTTCGTGATGAGGGGAAAGAATTCGGGAAAGGATGGGGCTCGCCGCCATTTCCGCCTTGTGGGCAACGGCGTACTGTTCAAACTCCTCCACCTTGCCATCATTGCAGAGACGCAGCCATTCGAGTATCCACGCGTGTGGCACAGAATCCGCAAGGCGCTCCGTGAAGTGACGTTCGTTCAGAAACTTACCAAAGTTATAAATTTCCTCCGAAAGGAGCGCCGAAAGAGCAGCTTTGTAGGCAAGAGACAAGAGGTCACTCTCAATAATCGGCATCTCGGCACGCTCCGCACTCTTCACGGTTTCAAAAGCGTTCGAGTAGTATTTTGTGTACTGCTGGCGTATCTCGTAGTCCTTTCCACGGGCCTGGCAATGCAGTGCGGCTAAAACGGGCTCCACCTCGTGCATCTGCTTGGAGTGGATGAAGCTCTCTACCTTGTCAAGAATCCGGCTCGCCTCTGAGGCAGCCGTTCCGGCGGGCGAGGACTTGTCGTTATAACTGTCCAGCAGCAACAGGGCCCGGATGCAATTGGCCATGTTCTCGCCCTGCTCTGAGCTCGTAGAGAGAGCGACGACGGCGCCATTGAGAAGATCAAGTGCCTTTTGGAGAGTGCTATTTGGGCAGAAGCAGATGCAGTGCAGGAGTTTGACGTAGGCCGTAGGCGACATGTCCATGCGCGTCACCTTCAAGACGTTTTCATGCAGTTCATAGGCAGACTCCAGCACCAAAGGATCACGCACGGCCAGCAGCAAGTCGTCGGTCATCTCGCACCATAAAGAACGCTCAAACTCCTCCTTGGCCCGCTTTAACACATCCGCCGTTGCCGTGCGACCAGCGGCCTGTAGGGAGTTGCTGAGTTTTTCCAAATACGCCTGGGCATTGGCCTCCATAGTTTACTTTTGTCTGTTTTTCTCTTTCTTTTTTTTTCCTCTTCTTCTGCGTTCTTTCCTTTCCTTCTTTCTCTATCTCCCTGTGTGCGCGTGTGTCTGTTTGCTCCTACTGTGGCCAGAAATACCGGGCTTGCCGCTGCTTCCAATATTGTTTCTACTTTTTTTTTTTTTTTTCTCGCCCCAATACAATGGAGAATTCCTCAACGGAGGCCGCAGAAGCAAAAAAGAAAGAGAAAAAGGAAGAGAGAGAGAGAGAGAGAGAGAGAAAAAGAAATCTCATGTGTGACGGGAGAAAAATAGGCCCACTGCAGACAGACCCACGCGCATGCCTACACGCCGCGTGAAACCCCTTTCCCATTGTAGTTAAGGAACGGGCATTTAAGTCTCAAGCAGTAATGTGTTTTCACAGTGTGACTTTCCGCCAACTATGAGGAAAGGCTGCATCTCTCACCTGTCTACCATGCGGCACTGAATAGACACACACGCACATAAAACCAAACCAATAGAGTGGCTAACCGCATGAGTGGGGTGAAGGGCAGCGAGGATATGGAAATCCACTCCTTCTCTGCTTCCCCACCAACAGGAACACACCGCTTTAGTTAGGAGAAAATACACACACAAACACACACTGATATATATATGTATATATATGTATCCTTTTCTTTCCCACACTCTCTTCTATTCATCCAAATGAA
>NW_915712.1:0-1598 GCF_000209065.1 Trypanosoma cruzi
TTGAGTGGGCGACCTCTCTCTCTCTCCCTCTGTGTGTGTGTTTTGCTTTACGGGAGTAATGAGAGTGTGTGTGCGCTGGTCGTCCCACGCTTCGGCTTTTTGTTTTGTTTTCCTTTTTGATTTTGTGGTTGAGTGCACCCATTCCGCGGCTGCGTGTGTGTGTGTGCGATGATATGAGTAATTTGCGTGTGTGCTATCTGCCTCTCTCTGCCGTTGCTTTCTTCAGACTCTCTTGGGGCGCACAGCTGCTCCGCAAGTATAGGCGCTGCCAAACACACAAGCACATGCACACACACAAATGCCGTGTTTAAAACGCTGAGAATGCACGCACGCACAGGATTGTGGCTGCGGAGGCCCTCGCGAGGGGGGAAAAAGCCTGCATTTTGTTTTTTTTTGACATGTTGCTCGGTGTGTGCTGACGCGTGACGAATAACAACACGCCCCAATAAGCAGAAAAGAAGTAAAACAAAATGGCGCTGAGCGGCACACCGGTAAGCCAAAAATACGCAATCACCAATAAAAAAGCCGGCGATCACCCAGCAGGCACATCAAGCGTCCTCAAAACCAACCTGGAACAGACAAAAAAAAAGAGACAATCATAGAAAACAAAGATCCCCGCCCCCAAACAGGAAAAACATTAAAGAAAACGCGATTCTTTTTTTTGTCCTTACTGCCGGGGTTGGCCGCCGCAAGAAATAAAAAATGGTAGGGCGGCGGCCCCGGACGCTAGATACAGGACGACGTGTCGAATTATCCAAGTTGCAGCGGCTGCCCCGGACGTTAGATACGAGCACGACGTGTCGAATTATCCAAGTTGCAGCGGCTGCCCCGGACGTTAGATACAGCACGACGTGTCGAATTATCCAAGCTGCAGCGGTGGCCTCGGGCGTTAGATATATGACGACTTACAGTAGTAACCACGCTGCGGCTGCGCATCCTAAACACGTCTTTTTCGTTTTCCAGGGGACAACGCAAATGTGCTCGATTGTTCGAAGATCGACATTAATACTTTACGTGAAAAGGAGTCGCGCGACCGCATTTTTTTAGCTCAGTGGCAAACACGCTCACAATGTCATCCGGGGACGCGGGTTCGATTCCCGCAGAAGCCTAAGTTTTTTCCATTTTTTTTTTTTTGAATTCTTGTTTCATATTGCTTTTTAAACTTCTGGTTTGCAGGACGGTGTGCGAGTTCTGCAATCGCACTGATTCCATCTGTTTCGTGGTTTGTGCGGCTGCGGCTGCGGTGGTGGCCGCGTGAGAGTGAGTGTGAGAGAGCCATGCACCGCCCGCATACACACACTTCCTTCTCTCTCTGTGTGTGTGTCCCCTTGCATGGACTCTCGTCGTCGCCTCACCCCACGAAGCACACACAATAATGTGCCCATTGTATATATGCATGCACACCCATGCAGGCCCGTTGGTGCTCTCTTTTGCACGACACGCACCGCTGCCGTCCTGCCTGGCTGCATGGGCGGAGCACCGTAACTGTTTCTGTTTTGTTTTCATTGCATTGAGTGGGCGACCCTTCTCTCTCTCTCTCCCTGTGTGTGTGTTTTGCTTTACGGGAGCAATGAGAGTGTGTGTGCGCGTGGTAGTCC
>NW_915713.1:0-1598 GCF_000209065.1 Trypanosoma cruzi
TACAGTAGTCCCGAAACGCAAAAAATCCGCAGGACATCCCGCGCAGCCACGGCCTCCTCAGCAGCCCGACAGTCCACGCCGTCGCACCGCTCCTCAAGAGGTCGCCAGGCCCGGTAAGGCAAGCAAAAGGGGACCAGCAATTCGTTCAGGGCGTTCAGCAAAATGGGGTGCAGCAGTCGGGTGAGTGCGGCCCATCCACGTCCTCCCCCTCAACCGACCCACCACACAGTCGGATCACACACCCAAAAAGAGCAGTGGCGCCCAAAAAAATAACAGTGACACTAACGCCTCGTGCTCTCCTCAATGTAGTTTCACGGCACACCCGAGGCATCACAGGAAGGGACAAATACTTACATTCCGTCGGCATAAGCACGGAAATAAAGCGCGGATTTTGCCCCCGTGAACTCCCATCCAAATCTTCTCGGCCACAGAGTGTCTGTCACCGACCCTCAGGAAGGGCTGATGTATCGACTGCTGCTGATCGATCTCCGGCGATTGAAACAAAAAGAGCCACTGTCTCCCGAGGTCCGTCATCACCCTTTCCTCCCATTGAAGGGAAAAAAAGCAAAGTGACGGTGTGGGCGTGTCTAGCTGACAGAAATGGAGGAATTGACTCCAGCCGCGGAACAAATTGAGCGAATCCTCCTCCCAAATTCTTCAAAGAAGCCAGTCGGTCAGCTACCGAGGTTGACGGCGCGGAGGACAACACCCTGAATGCATGAAGCACTGCAGCAGCCTGAATATATTCTGCAATATCCGCGGTCAGTCCATGAACGTACAACAAAGGGACAGCAAGTTCAAGTGGGCGTGTGAACCCGTCAGTGATCACCCGCGCCGGAGGATCGCCACTCCCACCCTCTAGGAGCACGTTAGTGAGGTCAAATATTTCCACCGCATGGCATAAATTAGTGCCTTGCAGCACCCCATGCAGTGCAGCAATAGAAAACCACCTCGAACACGGCGTGCGACAAAGATACCAAAGGAAGGTGCAGCAAATGTCCTCCACATCTCAGCAGCTCCAATCATCCAGTGAAAGGCAGGAGCGTCATACAGCACCCACGGACTCAGCAAATATGGCGTCAAAAGGCAGCGAGATGTCAGATGTCAAAAGGCCCGCAATTCCTTCCCCCCGTGACACTTCCACAGATGAATACAAACGCCGTGCCCTGCGACCTCTCGACCCCTTCGAGGCAACGTTGCAGCCACATGGCGATGGCCCAATGTGGCTGGCGATCAGGTCCAGTCGTCGCGGCAAAACGGTACAGAAAGTAGGATGGTGAGCCCGCACATTCGCCTCGTCGATGCCTGCCTCAGCTGCAAGAGTGAAACTCGTCTTCCCAACAGCCACGCTTCGGGTCGCCGAAACAACTGCCCTCACACCGGCAACAACATCTGCAAGCGCCTGTAATTCCTCGACACAGCCCGTCAGAAAAAAACACAGCGGCACTCAATCCCTGCTGCCATACATCCCTCGTAACCATTTGCAAACTCGTCATCCAGCAGAAACACCCCCACAAAATAACAAGAAGACCGTTCATTGCTGGCAGGGGTCAAGAACACGTTGCTTTCATCCTGCAACGGAGGATTGTGCCTCCTGC
>NW_915714.1:0-1598 GCF_000209065.1 Trypanosoma cruzi
GTGGTCACCATCACGCTCGCAGCAGTGCACTGCCGCAATCACTCCAAAAGAGAGACAACCAAGTGTGTGGATGTGTGCCAAGAGCACAGCGACTGTCACCGTTATAGGAAGCCATCGTGGCACCGTCCGTCACGCGCCAGCACACACCGAGCAACGCCCAACCACGGAAAAGCAAAACAAGGTAGGCAGAGAAGAGCTACCACAAAAGCAGGCAACACTTTCACGCATGGGGGGCATCGTGCAGCCGCGTCAGCCGGCCTCCAGCGGAATGCAAAAAGCGTCCCACACACATCCATCCTATGGCACCGTGATACCCACCAAACAGTCACGCAGCGTCATTATCATGTCGGCAAGAAACGCAAGTCAACGTCCCGCCGTCGTCACGAGCATCCATGCATAGCACTGTGCAATATCTTATCTCTGTGTGTGCTGGAGGAGCAGAAAAGAAGAGAAGCACAGAGAGGCACATCAACACAGCAAGAGGGACAGCTGGACGGCAGCGATACATGCGTTACGGCCCCAAACTCAACAATCACGCACAGTGGCAGCACACACACCCATCTAATAAAAAAAAGAAAAAACACGGCGGCAGGGCGTGGCTGTGTGTGTGTGGCGCTGCGGGTGTCTGCCAGCCCTGACCGCAAGAAAACAAAACAAGAGGGAAAGAAATGTGTGCTCCGCCCCACAGGCCCTCGTCGCACGCCCACACGTCACGGCTCCCTCAGCGCGCCGTTCGTCGCGGCCCCTCCTCATGCGTGCAGCAGGCGAGGCTCACAGGGCCGTCGTCATGAGCGTGTCGGTGGGTGTGCGAGTGGAGCAGTTGGCGGGAAACACACGGCACCCCTCACAGGAAGAGTGCAGCAAGAAACAATTAGAAGACGGAAGAGTAGAAAAGAAAAAACTGTCCATAGTGATTGCCCCCAAAAAGCAACAAGCAAAAGAAGCGTAATAAAAAAAACAGAAATTATTCTCTTCGGAGTGAAATTTATTCCTGGCGGTGTATGTCGGTGCAGGGGTTGGTGCGCAAGTGTTCAAAACCGAGGTCGCACATTCCTCACGCAGCCGCAAACCCCCACAGTCCCAGCAGAAGACAAGCTCACTACAACCGCATGTTCTGTGGTGTTGGCTTTCTCCCCATTTTTCCACCCCGCCACTGATTCCGGGCCTCTCGTCGAAATAAAGACCCTGTCCTTGATTGCAGTCATCTCAGTAAAATTCAGTGGGTGATTGTACAGAAAGACGTTAGTCACCGTCACAGGTGAGTTTTGGTCGAGCATCTTCTGACTGTTCACATCCTCCTTCTCTCTCTCCTCGTTGCGCCCCTTCTGACCACATGCGCCAAAGCAAAAATGTGCAGGCCCAAGTGACGTCTCATCTGTTGGCAGCACTTCTTCTTCCCCCAGCAACTTACCATCAATGCAAAAAAAGACCTTTTTGCCGTGGAGCGTGAGTGCCACTTGGTATTCTTTATTCGGCTCCCAAGTGCTGCTCTTTGTTATTTTATTTTTGATCTCCGTCACCCACTTCACATCTGCGGTGTACGACAGCTTCATGAAATGCTTGGAATTATTTTTCTACACACTCGCGGTCAGTAGAGA
>NW_915715.1:0-1599 GCF_000209065.1 Trypanosoma cruzi
CTCGCGAAATACCTCCAAGCAGCGGATAGTTCAGGGTTGTTTGGTGTCCAGTGTGTGAACACGCAAACAGACATTGAAAGAGAGTGTCTCTGACCACCACCATTCATAATTCGAAACAAAAATTTAGACCACAGCGTGTGGTGCAGCAGCCGCTCGAAAACGATTATCCGACTGCAGCACCCTTGTGGGCAAGATCTCGCGACATTCCTCCAAGCAGCGGATAGTTCAGGGTTGTTTGGCGTCCAGTGTGTGAACACGCAAACAGACATTGAAAGAGAGTGTCTCTGACCACCACCATTCATAATTCGAAACAAAAACATAGACCACAGCGTGTGGTGCAGCGGCCGCTCGAAAACGATCCGCCGACTGCAGCACCCTTGTGGGCAAGATCTCGCGACATTCCTCCAAGCAGCGGATAGTTCAGGGTTGTTTGGTGTCCAGTGTGTGAACACGCAAACAGACATTGAAAGAGAGTGTCTCTGACCACCACCATTCATAATTCGAAACAAAAATTTAGACCACAGCGTGTGGTGCAGCAGCCGCTCGAAAACGATTATCCGACTGCAGCACCCTTGTGGGCAAGATCTCGCGACATTCCTCCAAGCAGCGGATAGTTCAGGGTTGTTTGGCGTCCAGTGTGTGAACACGCAAACAGACATTGAAAGAGAGTGTCTCTGACCACCACCATTCATAATTCGAAACAAAACATAGACCACAGCGTGTGGTGCAGCGGCCGCTCGAAAACGATCCGCCGACTGCAGCACCCTTGTGGGCAAGATCTCGCGAAATTCCTCCAAGCAGCGGATAGTTCAGGGTTGTTTGGTGTCCAGTGTGTGAACACGCAAACAGATAGTGACAGAGAGTGCCTCTGACCACCACCATTCATAATTCGAAACAAAAACATAGACCACAGCGTGTGGTGCAGCAGCCGCTCGAAAACGATCCGCCGACTGCAGCACCCTTGTGGGCAAGATCCCGCGAAATTCCTCCAAGCAGCGGATAGTTCAGGGTTGTTTGGCGTCCAGTGTGTGAACACGCAAACAGACATTGAAAGAGAGTGTCTCTGACCACCACCATTCATAATTCGAAACAAAAACATAGACCACAGCGTGTGGTGCAGCGGCCGCTCGAAAACGATCCGCCGACTGCAGCACCCTTGTGGGCAAGATCTCGCGAAATTCCTCCAAGCAGCGGATAGTTCAGGGTTGTTTGGCGTCCAGTGTGTGAACACGCAAACAGACATTGAAAGAGAGTGTCTCTGACCACCACCATTCATAATTCGAAACAAAAACATAGACCACAGCGTGTGGTGCAGCAGCCGCTCGAAAACGATCCGCCGACTGCAGCACCCATGTGGGCAAGATCTCGCGAAATTCCTCCAAGCAGCGGATAGTTCAGGGTTGTTTGGCGTCCAGTGTGTGAACACGCAAACAGATATTGACAGAGAGTGCCTCTGACCACCACCATTCATAATTCGAAACAAAAATTTAGACCACAGCGTGTGGTGCAGCAGCCGCTCGAAAACGATCCGCCGACTGCAGCACCCTTGTGGGCAAGATCTCGCGAAATTCCTCAAGCAGCGGATAGTTCAGGGTTGTT
>NW_915716.1:0-1599 GCF_000209065.1 Trypanosoma cruzi
TGGGAGGATTATTTATTTTTTTGCGTCGTTGCGCTCACTTTTTATTCCGCTGCGTTTTCTTGCGGACCTGCGAAGGGAGATTTGCAAGAAATTTCTGCGAGGCGTCCGTGCCGTCGTCGGAAAAGCGGATTCCCCCTTGAAAAACGCTACTTTTTAAATTTGTTTTGGGTGGGGAGTTCCTGTCGATTCAACGCGGCTTTTTTTTGCCGATTTGATGCGTGTGTTTCCGAGCGGTTCGATCTGTGCTCCCAGCCCACTCGGATGTGGTGTGCACGTCGACGTGAAGGTGCCTGCCAGCCGTTTTATTGCTTCCCCCGCTGTGGCTGCCGCCGCTGCCTTCTTCCCTTCCTGAGATCCTGCGGCTTCTTGACAAGGTGTTTTGGAGAAGGCGTTGCCGCTCTTATCGTCCATTGTATTTTGATTCTGGTGTCGCGGTCAGGAGACATTGAACGAGAGGGTTTGCTGCCCTCTTGTTTTATTTGTCCTCTCTGCCTGACGGCCAGTTCTACACAAACGTGCTCCACGGCACCTCAGTTGGTGCTGGCGGGATTGCTTACGGTTGTCACTGGCAGTCGCATTTGCCAACTCTTCTCTGCTCCTTTTCAGTGTCGCATTTTTCTATTGATTGACGGACGCCATTCTGTCCGGCGTGCCACTTTGATTGGATTGTGTGGGATTGCTCGCCAACGCCATCGGAGAAAACAGGCTGACGCTTTCACGTGTTTAATCCCATCTTGCGCGCAGGTATTTTTTTCAAGTGTTCTGTTGGGTACTCAAACAGCGAGGTGTCCGGAACTATGCGTGCGTGGAATTCTTCTTGCCATGTGGACTGCGGGCAACACCGAGGGGCTGTCACTTTGACTCCGCAGAGTTGTTGTGTCTCTTTGCAGGGTTGGAAGGGAAACTCCATGCAGCCTGCTGCTGCTGCTGTGCCCCCAAATGTTGTCACTCCATGCGAAGTAACGTGCTTCAGCGAGTGAGGGTGTTGATTGGGTTTGTGTGCACTCTGATTCCGTTTGCTACTTTGTGCGGGCACGCAAAACCTGAGGGGCGGGGAAATGGAGCGGGGCGATGCCTGGCCGCGTCCCGCCCATTTTTCACTGCACGATGGTGTGGTGCACATTGTGGTGCTTCCTTTGCGGTGTGACTGCGGTCCCCTGTGCGGCAATGGCTGTGGGTGGACGAGAGTGTTGACCCGCTGCGTGACGGTGGGATCGTGTTTTCTTTTTTTCCTTTTTACTCCTCCCTCTGTGAAGGTGTGCACTTATTTTTGGTGCCAGTGATGGGGCAAACGGACAGACAACGTGAATAAAATAAAATATACATGGCGATAATGTGGCGTTGTTTCTGCCGATCGCACGCCTCGCGTTGCTGCGGGGGCGGTGGGCCTTGACTGTTTCACTGACAGGCGTTGCAGTGCGGCTGCGTGGCGCACTGACCGCCCCGCCGTGCGAGTGCCACGCCCAACGCCACTGGGACTGCGGGACGAAACAGCCGCGACTGTCCTTTGGAGCCAGCGGCACCTGCAGGCCGCGGTTGGGCGGTGCGAGTGGGATGATTTGCCGCACGGGTGTTGTGGTGGCGCCTTGCAGCGGCTCT
>NW_915717.1:0-1599 GCF_000209065.1 Trypanosoma cruzi
TGGTGCAGCCCGCATGTGTCGCGCTTTTCGCAAAGGTCCAGTGCTGTTGAGTGAAATTCATGTACATGATTGTGGACGCAGTGTCCCCTCCCATTATCAGAAACTGCACGGGAAACACGAGCGTGCCATCCGTCATTTTCGTGATGGGAGTACTGGCATCGTTGAGGAAGCCAATCATGTCACCGGGTTGATAGGGATAAGGAAGGAGAATGCTCATAGAGATGGAACTCATCGACAAACCTCCGCTTTGTCCAGGCCTTGTGTCCAGAAAATGGATAACAGGCTCCACACCACTTCCTCCCCACCTATTGGCATAATGAGGTCTGACTCCCTTCCGTAAGTCGTAACCCTCCACAAATGCAAAAAGCGATCCGAAGGGTCCAAAAGACGAGGGAAACGACATCCAGTAAGGGTGTGCAGCAAAACCATCAATATCTCCAGGTCTCGGGTACGGACTCCAATTCACCCCACGATTCACGCTAAGCTGCGCCGTCAACTGCATGGACGCACTCCCGCTCCCCACAGTTCTATTGAACTGAGCTCCAGCAATGGCCAGCAGCATCCCGTTCACATTCACAAGATGGGGATTGCGGAAAATGTGGCCAGGGATCGGTGGGTTTGCGGCCTGATGCTCCCTTGGCAACTGCTCCGAACCTTGTCTTCCATAGTAATCGCCCACTCCCGCTCCATAGTTTTGGGCCTGCACAGGCCCCGCGGCGCCGCACATCATGACGACGAGGAGGAGCAGCACCGCGGAGGTAAACACACGCCGGGACATGTTGGGCCTCTGCGGCTCACTCTCTCCTCCTTCCCCCCTCCTTCCGCTGGATCCGGTCACGCGGCGACGGTTGTGTGTGCGGGGTGCCTTCACAGCAGCAACACGTGAGAGCATACAAATATGTGTGTGTGTGCGGTGTGTGTGCTGTGGTTGGAAATTTCAGAGCCTTCGAATTTCACAGTAGCGATTCGCGTTCGTTTGCTTGCTTTCCTAGCGTGTGTGCATGTAGGAGGGAAGAGAAAAAAGAGAAAAAGGCAAGTAAAGAGGTGAGACGGTGAGCACCGCCACCCATCCACACTGTGAGTGGCATCATCATGATCCTCGCCGCGGTCGCTCCCAACCACAACAACTCACGCACACAGACACACGGAACAAGGAGTAGGAACATTGCACCGGAACACACAGCGACGGCCACCACCAGCAGGAGCCACGGCGGGTGTTTTGTTCGTCACGCGTCAGCACACACCAAGCGAAGTACACACACACATACACATCAACCAGCGAGATGCAAAAGAGCACAACCGCCCTTCGCGGTGCCTACGCGCTGCAGCCCGTCGTTCACTGCTGTACCTCCCCACACCCTCCAGCTAACTCCCGGCGACTTCTCCGCCGGCGCGCATCACCCCACGCTGCCGGATAGTCCCCGCCGTCAAATCCACAGCGGGAGAGACACGCCGGCACGTGCAGCTGCTGGGCAGGAATCCAGCCGCACTCTTCCCAGGCACCCTCAGCACCACACCACCCACTGGCCTGCACGCCGCCACCATCACGCCCGCGACAAGTCGAAGAGACAAATTGCGGGCTCCCGCCCTCCCTCCTCG
>NW_915718.1:0-1599 GCF_000209065.1 Trypanosoma cruzi
AGTAACGCCACAGAGAAGGGATGTTTGTGCAGCGGCTGACGCGGCACGCTTTGGCTGTTGTAGCTTATCCTCCGTCCTTGTATCCTTTTTCTTCTCATCCCCCTCGCCGCCCCACACCTTCGGAGTCGCTGAGTATGGTCGAGATGGCTCCAGAGGAATTACGTGGGACCTTAGCCGCTCAGCCTTCCGTAGAGCTTTTGCATGGCGGTCCTCCACCACTTTTAGGGTGATCCACGAGCTGCTCTCATCGAGGGCTATCGCCTTGCGCTCCTCTTCCTCCTCCTTCCCTAACAGCGTCAGTGCCATCTCCCACGACTCCTGCATTTCTCGTACCTTCTCGCTTTGTGTGCGGAGGCCGCTCCAGTCTCGCTGCTGCTGCCACAAGCCGGTCAACGAGGGAACATTGCGGAAAAGCCCTCCGCCCGGCGTACCGCTCTTCAGTGGAAGAGTGGGCCTTGGACTCCGCCTGTATTCATCCATTATATTCGCAGTGGTCGCCATGCCAACAAGGCCCTGCATCTCATTGCAATCCTCAGCCCCAACAAGCTCCCCACCTGAAACCCCCGTGCCTTTGCCTTGTCTTCTAGTGCTGGGCAAATCCGGATTATCCTCCTTCGACTCCACCACAACACAAAAGGAGTCCATGCGCTTTTGAACGGTCCGGGGTGTCAGCAAGGTGTAGATGCTTGCATCCCTGCCGAGGTAAGTGATATACGCAACCGTAAGATTCAGCAGGGATGCATGCTCCACAATCACGCCAACGACTTCCTCAAAGGTAAGGGGCCCTTTTCCCCTTGGTGCCATCACCCTTGAATGGCCAACGCGATCGCCACCCTTCGTCATGAACATCACCGTCCAGTAGCCAAGATCATTGGCACAGGCCTCATTGCTGTTACCACCATCGGAGAGGTTCCCCTCCAACCCTGGATCCTTTGTGGGGCCGCAATGCCCAATGGGGTCCGGCAAGCGGCGACTCGCGGCTGAACCGCGCCCGAGACTCGCCGACAACCACGACCTCGAACACGGCAGCCCTTGACTACGTTTATCACGCACCTGCAGCAAGGACCGATTCGGTGCACACAACGGCTGCTGGGGCAGCAGGCCGAAACCGTCAGGATACGATGGAACCGCCCCTGCGCCGGACGCAAAACGTTGATTGGGAACTGTTTGCCAAGTACCAGGAGGTGTTAACTTGGTGTTAGCGCTCTGCCCCCCGCTGTGACCACTGTGCATCTCCTCCGAGGACCGTCACAAGGCAGAAAGACAACAATTAGCACCGGAGTCCCTCGCGCACCCCTCGCCGTCTCCCCCTCCCTGCAAGTGTCCACGCGTGGGCTTGTGTTGCTGCGCACGTGCACCGCTCTTGTCGGGCAATCGCCAATTTTCGCAAAAGGCGTTGAGCAAACAGCCAAGAAAGCAATGTCAACAAATCGCCCCACTTCCCTCCTCACAAAAACAAAGAGCCCTTCTTCTCTTCACTATTTAATTTGGTTGTGATGCCTTCCTCGGCGTGATGTTTGGTCCTGGTTGCTCCGCTCACCACACCACTATCGCAGCTGCCACTATAGCAACGGAACCCACGCCGTGACAAATCACCAG
>NW_915719.1:0-1599 GCF_000209065.1 Trypanosoma cruzi
GTGACGGCTCCATGCGTGGGGGCGTGTCGCGGTTGCTGCTGCTGCTGGGGCTGGGGTTTTGCGCCTTTTTGGCCCTTTACTGAGGAATTGCGGTGAGGACTTCCTGCTTCCAGCGGGAACATATGCATCTGTCCACGCATTCTTTTAGGTAATTGCCGCTTTCTGTGGATGCGCCGTTCATTTTATCTGGTTTTAATTTTACTTTACATCCCCTTCGCTGCGCAGAGCTCTTCCTCCATGTGGAAGCATGCTCTCTCAGCGCCAGCACCGCGTTTTTTCGTGTTTTTTCTTTTTTTTTTTGTGGTCCGACAATTAAGGGATCTACTCAGTGTTTTTCCCCCTTTTTTAATTGATCATGGGCGCTCTCGGCATTGTGTGCCACGCCGATGGCGCCGGCTAATAAAAGAGACAATGGAAAGGGGGTGCAATGCCGAGTGTCCCAGTGGAATATAAATAATGTGTGGGCACCGGGGGTTTAAACGACTGGAAGGAGTGTAACGTATTTATTTATTTTTTATCTGCAGGCGAAACAAACGCACCAGCGTGCAGTTTTTTTGTTTTTGAGTGAATTCATGATGGGAGACGATTTAACATTTTTTTTTACTTTCCAACATGTGTCCCGCGGCTTGCCACAGCGTGGGCAGCCGTGCAGTGCTGCGTTTCACCGGTCATCCCGTGTGTTCTTTTTGTCTGGCACTCTTCTGTTGTTGTGTGTGCCCTCGGATGCTTTGCTTTTTTTTTCTTTTCGCGACCGTAGGCACACACACGCGGCGACACTTAGAAGATGTATGTATTGCAGTGTGGTTGGTTGCTTCTCTCGCACTTGGTGCTGGCGGTTGCGTGTGGCAGCTGCTCCCTCGTTGTGTTGGTGGGGAGGAGGCAAGCGACGGCATCGGTGGAGTGGCGTCCCAGTGGGAGAGGGAAGACGCTGACCGCCGCTGACGGTGACGGTCTTTGCTGCAGGTGATCTGAAAAGAGGGTGTCGCTGGCGTCACGATCAACCGAGATGGATAGGGACCGCACCGCGCCCCTCTCTCTCCTCATCCTCCTCTCATTCCACTGCAGACACGCGCGGTGCGCGTCAGCGACATGATTACAAACAGGACGTCTATGAGTCAACAGACCGCAAGATCGTGTGGACCCTTGTCCCCCGTGTGTGGCAGCTGCCACCCTACTTTTTTATTCGTCCTTGTGTGTGTGCCGTGTGCGCGTATGATGCCGCTGCTTGCTGTGCAATGCTGACCTGTGCGAGCAAGAAAAGACGCCTTGACTGCTGGCGAGCGGCGATTTTTCCACCCCTTTTCCGCGCCACCACTACCATGTTCTTGGACGCGCCCGTTGACTGCCGGTTGCAACGCCGCCACGTGGTACTGTCTCGGCTCTTGTGCGTCTTTCACGGCATCGGGACTGCTCTGTGGTAGAACCATTTGGCTGCAAGAGCGGTGCCAATGGCCATTTTACTTTTAGCTGGGATCCTGCCACTCTGCATGGTGGTTGTGTGGGGCTGCGTTGGCGGTGGAAGGGCGATGGTGTCACTGGCGTGATGGCGTCTGCGCTTCTTTTTGTCGGTGGTTGTGATGTGGCGGTGACTGTCTGTGG
>NW_915723.1:0-1600 GCF_000209065.1 Trypanosoma cruzi
AGTAATTCCGGGGAATGTGCAATTGCCTCATACGGTCGATCTATTTTTGCCGAATCAGACGCTGGTTGTATCGAAAGATGGAAGGTCTCAAGAGACGAAGAGGGATTCGTTTGCCTCACCCTCTCTCGTCAGTGCTGGTGGAGTAATTGCTGCTTTTGCCGAGGGTCACATGGAAACCAAATATCAAGGTGGTCAATCAACTAAGCCGTCTTCTGATGTAGTTGCAGAGTACATCGACTCTGCGTGGGATTGGCCCACTCTTGTTGAAAAGGTTAATAAAGATACATGGCGGGCACACACTGTGCTTGGTGCAGCGGAGGGAAAGGATTATCGTATGGGTGGTTTGCATCACCCAACATCAATCACGAGGGGCAATAAGGTGTTTCTTCTTGCGGGAGGCTTTGGTGAGCTCAAGGAAAGTCGTGGGAACTGGGAATGGGGCAAATTTGAGCTGACACTGGTTGTGGGTGATGTCACGAATTCTACGCCCGGCGATCCGGGTGGACGGATCAAATGGGGCCCAATCAGGTCTCCATTGAACGAGAGTACTATAGCTGCTCACAAAGGTAAATTGACGGAGTTTGTTGCTTCTGGTGGCTCAGGTGTTGTGATGGAGGAAGGCACCATTGTGTTTCCACTGATGGCGAAGAGCGGAAATGAAGCAGAAGACGTTTACTCCATGATCATTTACTCGACGGACGACGGCAGTACCTGGACGCTCTCAACGGGCATTTCCCCTGCGAAATGCTTTAACCCCCGCATCACCGAGTGGGAGGGAAAACTTCTCATGATTGTTGACTGCGAAAAAGACCAGAGGGTGTACGATTCGCGTGACATGGGGACAACGTGGACGGAGGCCATCGGGACGCTTCCAGGCGTGTGGGTCAACTCCCAATCGGAAGACTATTCGGAAGGAAAGCTTGCATGTGGATGCCCTCATCACCGCGACCATTGAGGGCAGGAAGGTCATGCTTTACGCACAGAGAGGGAATTTCTCGGGGGAAACGGAAAGGACCACTGCGCTCTACGTTTGGGTGACGGACAACAACCGCTCGTTTTCTGTTGGACCGGTTGGCATGGACAATGCTGTGAAGGGGGAGCTTGCCGGCGCCCTGCTGTACTCGGATGGCTATTTGCATCTTTTACAACGGAGGGTCAGTGCTGAGGGCAGTGCCATTTCACTCTCCCGCCTGACGGAGGAGCTGAAGGAAATCGAGTCCGTCCTCAGCACTTGGGCACAGCTTGACGCCTTTTTCTCCAAGTTGTCTATACCCACGGCGGGTCTTGTGGCGGTATTGTCAAACGCATCGGCCAGCAATGACATGTGGTACGACGAGTACCTTTGCCTGAATGCAACGGTGACGAACGCCACGAAGGTCGCGGATGGGTTGAAATTGACGGAGCCTGACTCCAGGGTAATGTGGCCTGTGAACATTCGGGAAAGTGATGTACGTCATATATCCTTGAGCCAAAACTTCACGCTTGTGGCGACGGTGATCATCGAAGAGACTCCGACTGCAGACGCTCCTCTACTGTATGCGGAGTTGTTTGACGCTGGGCCCCCGTATATCATAAGACTGTCGTACACCGCGGATAGCAA
>NW_915724.1:0-1600 GCF_000209065.1 Trypanosoma cruzi
TTTTTTTTTATTGGTAATTGCTTTAAATAAATCTTGTATGACTCGCCACTGCTTGGGCTGCGGTGCAATCGTGAGTTTGAGCAGTCATGTTATTTCTACCATGCGGCTCTGCTGTGCATTTTGTTTTTGCGTTTCTTCACATGCTCCGTTTCTTTTTTACTTCTTTACCTCTTGTTTCTGCAGGCACGCACAAGCACACGCACACAGAGTGCAAATCACAGTGGATTCGGATGGTTCTTTTGCGGTGCGTGTGGCAGCAGCGTGTGGGTGCTGCTTTTTCCCGTGGGCATGAGGCGAAGGGAGGAGAGAGGCAGCGCACAGGGCGAGTGTCTCTTCCTGATGGTGTGGGGGCGCCGCGTTGTGACCGCATGGAGTGAGGCGCCGCGTCGTGGATGGATGAGGAATTGCTTCTGCGTGCGGCTCTTTGGGTGATTGCTTGCTCCGTGTGCGTTGTGTTTTGGCAGCGGGGCTGTGGCCGTATGCCGTTGGCCGTGGGATTGAACTGGAGGCGGTGGCGGTGTGTCCCTTCTCTTCCCCTTCCATTGGTGGTTGATTGCTGGCGGTGTGTGCGTTTGTTGTGTGGAGGGCCGAATCCTCTCACCCGCGGACTGACGGCGCTGCGATGTTGTCTGTGTGTGTCAGAGGGCTGGTGTGGGCGATGGTCCTCCGTGCTGCCCCTTCCGGATTGTCTTTTGTCCCGCTCTCTGCGTGGGTGCTCTGCTCTGCTCCTCACTGACCTTTCTTGTGTATTGCCACTGTTGCTCTCTTTCTATTTCTTGCACACACACACACGCTAGGAAAGCAAGCAAACGAACGCGAATCGCAACTGTGAAATTCAAAGGCTCTGAAATTTCCAACCACACACACCGCACACACACACACATATTTATATGCTCTCCCGTGTTGCTGCTGTGAAGGCACCCCGCACACACAACCGTCGCCGCGTGACCGGATCCAGCGGAAGGAGGGGGGAAGGAGGAGAGAGTGAGCCGCAGAGGCCCAACATGTCCCGGCGTGTGTTTACTTCCGCGGTGCTTCCGCTCTGCTTTCTGCGGATGGGCTGCGGCCCCTGTGATGCTGTTGTGGAGAGCAATTTAAATTGTGTGATTATCTTTCACTGGAGAGGAATCAATTTCTGATTCAATGGATGCCACGAGGGTGGTCAATTGTGATTTGTTACGTGTAGCTTTTCTTTTTGGAGTGAGTGGTGTTGTTGTGGCCATTGCTGAAGCGCACTTCAAAAACAACAAGGATGGCAAATTGCGTGTTGGCATTGCTGCAAAGTCGATGGAAGTCAATGGAGGGACGTGGACGAATGGAACTGGCATGATGTTTGATTATTACGACATTAAAGTTGACCGCCTATTGAGCCCAACGACTATTATGGCTGATGGAGAAACATATGCTCTTGTCGGGGGTTATGGCGAGTCAGGGGCTCCATGGACGAAGGTGGCTGTTGATGGCTATTGGTCGTCCAGGTATGCGAGGAGCACTGTTTTGTCTGAATATGATGATAAGGATAAGAGGGAGTTTGAGTGGAATCAATAAAAGACTTCGGGAGTTTTTCTTGACAGCATTTTTGAGGATTTCAAACCCAATG
>NW_915725.1:0-1600 GCF_000209065.1 Trypanosoma cruzi
ACATTTTTAACCGCACTAATAAGAGAGAACACCGACCAGTAACAAAGTGACAAGAGGAGAGGGGAACACTCTGCATGCGAGAACCGATCGTGCCGTTCGCATTTCGCTGTGGACACAGCGTCATCCCCCATAAGGTGTGTTATCATCCCGCATAAGGTGTTATCATCCCGCATAAGGTGTTATCATCCCGCATAAGGTGTGTTATCATCCCGCATAAGATGTTATCATCCCGCATAAGGTGTGTTATCATCCCCCATAAGGTTATCGATCCCGCATAAGGTGTGTTATCATCCCGCATAAGATGTGTTATCATCCCGCATAAGGTGTGTTATCATCCCGCATAAGATGTGTTATCATCCCCCATAAGGTGTGTTATCATCCCGCATAAGGTGTTATCATCCCCCATAAGGTGTTATCATCCCGCATAAGGTGTGTTATCATCCCGCATAAGGTGTGTTATCGTCCCGCATAAGGTGTTATCATCCCGCATAAGGTGTTATCATCCCGCATAAGGTGTGTTATCATCCCGCATAAGGTGTGTTATCATCCCGCATAAGGTGTTATCGTCCCGCATAAGGTGTTATCGTCCCGCATAAGGTGTGTTATCATCCCGCATAAGGTGTGTTATCATCCCGCATAAGGTGTGTTATCATCCCGCATAAGGTGTGTTATCATCCCGCATAAGATGTGTTATCATCCCGCATAAGGTGTTATCATCCCCCATAAGGTGTTATCATCCCGCATAAGGTGTGTTATCATCCCGCATAAGGTGTGTTATCGTCCCGCATAAGGTGTTATCATCCCGCATAAGGTGTTATCATCCCGCATAAGGTGTGTTATCATCCCGCATAAGGGTGTGTTATCATCCCGCATAAGGTGTTATCGTCCCGCATAAGGTGTTATCGTCCCGCATAAGGTGTGTTATCATCCCGCATAAGGTGGTTATCATCCCGCATAAGATGTTATCATCCCGCATAAGGTGTGTTATCATCCCCCATAAGGTTATCGATCCCGCATAAGGTGTGTTATCATCCCGCATAAGATGTGTTATCATCCCGCATAAGGTGTTATCGTCCCGCATAAGGTGTTATCGTCCCGCATAAGGTGTGTTATCATCCCGCATAAGGTGTGTTATCATCCCGCATAAGATGTTATCATCCCGCATAAGGTGTGTTATCATCCCCCATAAGGTTATCGATCCCGCATAAGGTGTGTTATCATCCCGCATAAGATGTGTTATCATCCCGCATAAGGTGTTATCGTCCCGCATAAGGTGTTATCGTCCCGCATAAGGTGTGTTATCATCCCGCATAAGGTGTGTTATCATCCCGCATAAGATGTTATCATCCCGCATAAGGTGTGTTATCATCCCCCATAAGGTTATCGATCCCGCATAAGGTGTGTTATCATCCCGCATAAGATGTGTTATCATCCCGCATAAGGTGTTATCGTCCCGCATAAGGTGTTATCGTCCCGCATAAGGTGTGTTATCATCCCGCATAAGGTGTGTTATCATCCCGCATAAGATGTTATCATCCCGCATAAGGTGTGTTATCATCCCCCATAAGGTTATCGATCCCGCATAAGGTGTGTTATCGTC
>NW_915726.1:0-1600 GCF_000209065.1 Trypanosoma cruzi
CTCTGTTGGTACGTGTTTGGGACGGTGGATGCGGTCTGCGGTGGGTGCGTGTCCGCACAGCCGGCACCGTGTGCGGCACAGGGCCATTGCGGCTGTGCGTGTGGCGCTGCTTGTTGTGTTGGCGCTGGTTGCGGCGGCGGCGTGGATGCCCGCGGTGCATGCGGTGGTGGTGCGACTGCGGGGCGGCACGGTGGACAGAGCCATCACGGTTGGCCGCGCCGTGGACACGGTGCTGATGGACGGCGTGTCCATCACGAACGGCGTGGCTGTTGTGTTCGACGTGGCGGCGATGCTTCCCGGCGCGCTGCGCATCGAACTGAGGAAGTGCGTGTGCGACGGCGGTGCGCAGATCTACGTGCGAGGCTACAGCGGCGAGCCGGCGAGTGACCGGAGCCTGGAGGTGAGCGTGAGCGGGCTGTCCGGTGACTACTGCTCGCTTGTGTTTGTGCACAACCTGCCGGCACACACGAACGTGACGGTCCGTGACTCGGCGATTGTGACGGCGGGGCCGATGCGCTACTCCCAGCTGAGCGGGCTGACGGACGCGGTGGCGTCGCCGCTTGTGCTGCACGCGACGTCGCTGTTGCAGTCGCAGCTGCGTGTGAGCAACACTGTGCTGAGGTCGTTGCAGGCGGGCGGGTCGGCGGTGCACGTTGGCGGCGACGTGGACCTGCTGTCGAGCGCGGTGGTGTTTGACGGCGTGTTGCTGGAGGCGTCGGGCGGTCCGACCGCGTCCGCGATGCATGTGGCGTCCTCGTGTCTCAGCCTGCGGAGCCACTCGGTGTTCTCCGTGACGAGCGTGTCGGTTGTGAGCAGCGGCGGCGGTTTTGTGCTTGGCGAGCGCCTCGCAGTGTTTGATTCGGTGCTGCGCTTCGTGGGCGTCGAGGGGTCTGCTGCGTCGTCGCTGGTGCGCTGCGACGGTGGGACGGTCGGTGGCGGCGGGTGGGTGGAGCTGCGCGACGTGTGGGCGGTGGGCGAGGCGTCGTCTTTGGCGTCGCTGTCGGGTGTGACGCTGAGCGGCGGCATCGTGTCGATTGCGCGCTGCGCTGTCACTGGCGCGACGCTTGTCTCCGGGCTGACGATCACGAGCGGTGCCGTGTCGGTGCAGTGCAACCGTGCCGGCGGCCGGGTGCTGCAGAGCAGCGGCGACTACCGCATGGCCGGCCTGCCCTCCGTGAGCGTGGTGCCGTGCGACGGCTGCGCGGCCGCGCTGGCGTGCTTTGATGGACTGACGGCGTCGTTCTCCGACTGCGTGTGCGGCTGCCGTGCCGGCGGCGTGGGCGACGCGTGCCTGCCGTTCGACGTGCCGCCTGCGAGGGCCGGTGATGGTGGTGGCGGTGGCGCGGAGGGCTGCGTGAGTGGCGTGACGCTGACGGAGTCGGTGACGGTTGGCGATGGGCGTGCGACGGCGTGCTTCGACTCGGTGGTGTTCAGCGGGCCGATCACTGTGGCGGTGGACCTGCGCTCGATGGACACGTTCGCTGACGCGTTGAACGTGACGCTGTGCCACTGCGTGCTTGCGGGCGGCGCGCAGCTGCGGATTGGCGGCCTCAGCGAGAGCACGGCGCACCTGATGCCCCACGCCCTCGTCAACATGACG
>NW_915727.1:0-1600 GCF_000209065.1 Trypanosoma cruzi
ACGAGCCGTCCCCGCAAGGACATGCATGACTAATCCTAATCACCGCACAGCAGCACAGACAAGGGCGGTGACGAGCAGCAGCAGCAGCAGAGGCGTGCGCACCCACACAGTGGTGGCATCGCTGCTGTCAGCACCGCCGGGACCCTGCATCCCAGTGGCGGTACCGTTTGTGCCTCCGTCTGTGATCGGTTGGGGCGCATTATCATTGTGGGAAGTTTCCTGGGCTGCGTCGTCGCTGGATGGAGAAGAGGGCGACTGACTGGAAGCTTCGGGTGCTGATGCCACGTGTTGGTTCGCGTCACCACTGGGTGGCGTTGCGTCCTGCAAGTTCCCCGGTGATTCTCCTCCTCCATGAACTCCTTTAGTCACGACACTCTCGTCTTCACGTTGTCGGCTTTGAATTGCCCCTTCTGTGGATGTCAGCGGGCTGGCGGTGACGGTTTCGCTCGTCGTTGGATCAGGGCGGCGTTTGGCTGTTGGGTCAGGCAATTTATTCCTTGGTGCCTCAGCTGAGTCCCCCGGCGAACCTTCGACGCCGCTCTCTGCCTGGCGAACACCCTCTGCGGTCACCCTATCAATGTTCGGTGCCTCCCCCAAACTGCAGTTCTTTAGATCCCCGTGCGTCTCAAATTTCATCTGGAACGCAGCATTATTCGGATCACTGTCAAAAATGCACATTTCAATAATGTCCGGATCGTCGTAGATGTCCCAAGCCTCATCGCATAGCCGTGTACAGTCGTCACCGCTTTCCGGGCTTCTTCTGGGCTTCTTCGCACACTTTCGCCAGTCCTTCTCGTCGGGAAGACGCCAACGCAAATTACCGTCAGTCTCCGCACTCAACACATCTACCTCCACCAATATTGTTTTCGACGCAGCGGTAGAATGCACCTCCGGAGCAGCAGCCCTGCAGACGGACAAGCAGCAGCAGCACAAGAGCGCGAGGACCAGCAGGTCGCACGCCACGCAGTGCCGCACAGTCACCATCATCATTCGTCGTAGAGTCGCTCGAGTGTGTGAGACAATCTGCACAGTGGGGCAAGGGCAACAACAACAAGAAGAGAGAAATACATGTGCCGCACTACAGGGACACACACACACACGGTCGTGAAGCAGCACCCAGCACCCCACACGCACACAAAAGGGGAGGGAGGAGAACAGTGTAGTCCCCAGGCTCCGGTGGATGTAACTACAGTTCCGGGAACCGGGAATGGGTGCGCATTCCTCGTGGAGGGCACGCGCCCGCGAAGAGTTGCCGAGCCCGCAGGAGATATGCAAGCAGGAACGACGGTGTGTGGGCGTTGGGTGTTCGGTGTGTCTCACGGGAAAGGAGGAAGCAACACGAAGGACAAATAAAAATCCCACATTTGTCCAAGAGCGGAGCCACATTTCGTTGTCTGCCAGGCAAATGACATCGGATGCCTCGCTTAGCCGCATCCGCCAGCTGCCCTGCAGCCCACGTCCATCGCGGAGAGAACACGCAGCTCCTCAAGCTTCCCTCACCGGCTCTGTCGTGCCAGCGCACGCGCCTGAGTGTCGCGCGAGGGTTCCACGAGCCCAACGGTGAGTCGATGCACCGCAGTTCCCACAACAAACTGAGACA
>NW_915728.1:0-1600 GCF_000209065.1 Trypanosoma cruzi
TACTGTGCTGCGTTGGTTGAGCGGCTTGCGGGTCGTGTTAGCCGTGTTATTGGGTACCGTGTGGATGGGCTTTCGGGGGTTTCTCTTGCAGAAATTGCAGCTACGTCAGCGGTATCGTCGCAGAGGCAGTCTAGGATTCGTTCTTTTCAGTTTATTGGGAGATCCGGAAGTTCTTCCTGCACAGAGCTTTCATCGGTGGTGCCCCCCGTGGACGGATCTGAAGCCTTGCCACAAGAGTCGCTTGTTTGTCCCATTGTTATGCGTCCCACCGTGTTGCGAGAGTTGGGGTGGCGTGTGCATGTCTCTTCTGTGACATCGTATTCGGATTCTTTGGATCCAGACGCTATGCGGCCGCGAGGCACATGAAGTGTGTGTTACTTGTCAGTTGACTTTTTTTCTTAGTGTAGATGTATTACTTTGCTTTTCTGATGGAGCCATCTTCGTTGGATCTCCGTCTATTCCTCAATGATCGGGTGATTCATGAATGCTTATTTGCTTTACGGGCTTCTAATTGGCTGCTGGAGTTGTTGGTGCGCTTTTTCTTTTTTTGCATCAGCCGTGGCCCCGATGTATGTATTTGTGTTTATATGTGTTTTTCTGCTGCTTTTTTTGCGTGTAGTGTAAAATGTTTTTTTTAGTGGATGTGCTGGAGGCTGTGTGTGTGAGGGGCCTGATGTATTCTTTTTTTTTTTTTTGCCTTGCGGTAAGTTGTGTTTGTTTGAGTGATGCACTTGTTGGTTTGTTACCTTTTTGCTGTTTTTTAATTTTGAAGAATCTTTTTGCTTCTTTTGCTGGTTTTTTTTTTTTTTGCCGGTTTTTTGTGCCGTTTTTTTGCTGCTTGTTTTCTAAGTTTTGCTGTTTTTCGTCGTTTTTTTTATTTTGCTTTGTTTTTGTTTCTGGCTTTTTTTACGGCTTTTTTTGCCGTTTTTTTTGCCGTTTTTTTTTTTTTTTGAAAACTTTTGCATTGCTTTGGGGGCTGCGGGTTGCGTTGTCGCGGTGGGGGCTGCGCGAGGCACTTTTTTTTTGCTCAATTTTTGTGCGTTTTGCCCATTTCTTGAAAATTTGTGTGTCGTGGGTGCACCTCCCTCCGTGGAGTTTTTGGCCGCCGTCACGCAAGAGAACAGCGCCGCCTTGCGTTGTGGCTGTTTGGTTGTCTTGGGGGCGGTGCCTGTTCTTTCAGCTGCTGTTGTTTTTCCTCCTCACTCTTTCTGTGACTTGAATGAAAAGGTGTGGCGTGACTGCGGGGCGCCGAGGTGATTTTCGCCTCCAGTGCGTGCTTTTGCGTTGCTCACGCAATCATCGAGGTGGTGTGCGGCCGTCCCATGGCTGCACTTGTGTATGGGCACTGCTGCCGCCGTGTTGCTGGCGGCTCACCGGCGGTTGTGCGGCGCTGGCGCATGGGCGGAATCCCCCGGATGCAGTGAGGACGGAAACCGATGGTCGGGCTGAGCAAGTGATGTGTGGTGTCCGTGGGATGTATATGCGGAGAGGGCCGGACAATAGCGGCTGGGTGCTCCTCCTGTCACATGTGGCTTGCGCGGCGTTGATTTCTGTCGTCACTGTGGTGTCTCGCATTCGCACGTGAGATTGGTTGATTATT
>NW_915729.1:0-1601 GCF_000209065.1 Trypanosoma cruzi
CCGCTCAGCGTCACACCCGACAGCGACGCCACGGACGACGCCTCGCCCACCGCCCACACGTCGTGCATGTCCAGCCACCCGCCGCCACCGATCGTCCCACCGCCGCAGCGCACCAGCGACGACGCGACAGACCCCTCGACGCCCACGAAGCGCAGCACCGAATCAAACACCGCGAGGCGCTCGCCAAGCACAATGCCGCCGCCGCTGCTCACAACCGACACGTTCGTCACGGAGAGCACCGAGTGGCTCCGCAGACTGAGGCGCGACGAGGACGCCACATGCAACGCGGACGCGGTCGGACCGCCCGACGCCTCCAGCAACACGCCGCCAAACACCACCGCGCTCGACAGCAGGTCCATGCCGCCGCCAACGTACACCGCCGACCCGCCCGCCTGCAACGACCTCAGCACAGTGCTGCTCACACGCAGCTGCGACTGCAACAGCGACGTCGCGTGCAGCACAAGCGGCGACGCCACCGCGTCCGTCAGCCCGCTCAGCTGCGAGTAGCGCATCGGCCCCGGCGTCACAATCGTCGAGTCACGGACCGTCACGTTCGTGTGTGCCGGCAGGTTGTGCGCAAACACGAGCGAGCAGTAGCTCCCGGACAGCCCGCTCACGCTCACCTCCACGCTCCGATCACTCGCCGGCTCGCCGCTGTAGCCCCGCACGTAGAGCTGCGCACCGCCGTCGCACACGCAGTTCCTCAGTTCGATGCGCAGTGTGCCGGGAAGCATCGCAGCAACGTCAAACACCACAGCCACGCCGTTCGTGATGTACACGTCGTCCATCAGCACCGTTTCCACGGCGTGGCCAACCGTGACGGCTCTGTCCACCGTGCCGCCCCGCAGTCGCAACACCACCGCATGCACCGCGGGCATCCACACCGCCGCCGCAACCAGCACCAACGCCACACGCACAGCCGCAATGGCCCTGCACCGCACACGGTGCCGGCTGCGCGGACACGCACCCACCGCAGACTGCATCCACAAACCCAAACACGTACCAACAGGGCTGTCGAGTTGCGTCGCACTCGCCCCGTCGACCGTAGCACCTTTCTAATAAATCCCTTCCTACAGATGGCAAACCCAGATACACGATTCCGATAGGTCGTTATCCCACTACTGCTGCTAATCCTACAGCAATTAATCCCTAACACCTTGAAACGATAGTTGTGCTGGTCAAACAAAAGTATCTCTATCTGCTTGCTCAAAAAAGGAAAAGGAAGCAACAAAAGTAACCAAACACAGTGGCACGCAGAGGCATCCGGTCATACATAGTCCCCACCAATGCACAGCCACCGACACAAAAAAGCGCAGACGCCACAACGCCGGTTACACCATCGCCCTCCCACCGCCAACGCAGCCCCACACAACCACCATGCAAAGTGGCAGGATCCAAGCAAAAAGACATACAACCACTGGCACCGCTCCTGCAACCAAAAGGCTCCACCACAGAGCAGTCCCAATACCGTGAAAAACACACAGCAGCCGACACAGACATGTGGCAGCGTTACAACCGGCGGCCATCAAGCGCGCCAAAGGAAGAAATGGTGACACGGGAGAGGAGTGAAGGACTCACAGTTCGCCAGCAGTTAAGGCGTC
>NW_915730.1:0-1601 GCF_000209065.1 Trypanosoma cruzi
TAGTTCCGTACACCTCGCTACTTGAGTGCACACCAACGGGAACATGTGAAAAATACGTGCGCGCAAGACGGCAATTAAATCCGTGAGAAAGTCGGCCTGCTTTCTCCGATGGCGTTGGCGAGCAGTCCCGCACAATCCAATCAAAGTGGCACGCCGGACGGAATGGCGTCCGTCAATCAATAAAAAAAAATGCGACACTGAAAGGGAGCAGCGAAGAGTTGGCGCATGCGATTGCCAGCGACAACTGTGAGCAACCCGCCAGCACTAACCGAGGTGCCGAGGAGCACGCTTGTGTACAACTGGCCATCAAGCAGAGAGGACAAGCAAAACAAGAGGGCAGCAAACCCTCTCGTTCAATGCCTCCTGACCGCGACACCAGAATCAAAATAACATGGACGATAAGAGCGGCAACGCCTTCTCCAAAACATCTTGTCAAGAAGCCGCAGGACCTCAGGAGGAGAGAAAGGCAGCGGCGGCAGCCACAGCGGGGAGGCAATAAAACGGCTGGCAGGCACCTTCACGTCGACGCGCACACCACATCCGAGTGGGCCGGGAGCACAGACCGAACCGCTCGGAAACACACGCATCAAATCCGCAAAACAAAGTCGCAGTGAATCGACAGGAACTCCTCGCCCAAAAAAATTCAAAAAGTGGCGTTTTTCAAGGGGGAATCCGCTTTTCCGACGACGGCACGAACACCTCGCAGAAATTTCTTGCAAATCTCCCTTCGCAGGTCCGCAAGGAAACGCAGCGGAATAAAAAGAGAGCACAACGAAGCAAAAAAATAATCCTCCTCACCGACCAGGTGGCAGGCCGCCCTCGCGCAAGTGGACAAAACACAACTTCACTCCGGTCTTGTGGTGGTGGTCGTCTCGCAACATTTTTTTTCTTTTCCCCGCAGTGCACATCCCCCTCCCACAAATCATTTGTTCGGGCCATGTTCCTGCAGCCAAACAACGCGCTGCTCGATCCCGCGGCACAGTCCTCGGCACAGAAGTGAGGGAGGAAGAGGGACCGCAGAAGGTGCGAGCAAATCCGAATTCGGTGGCGGTCGCTGCAGTGAAGATTGACGTCCCACGCGGTGTCCCTTTTCTGGGTCCGGCCCCCACCGTGCCATGCGCTCAGCGTGCGGTGCGCCGGCCGCTCCGAGCCCCGTTCGTTGGCTGCATCAGGGATGCCGCCATCCGGAGACGGGCATAAGGACGTTGCATCCAACAAAACCTTCAGAGGCACCCGCTGGGCCAACGACGACCGTCACTGCGGGGTGTGCAGCCCTTCCGCCGCTCACCTCAAATCGCACTTCTACGCCTCCTCGAGCAGCAGCAGCAGCAGCATAAATGCACCGGTCCACTAGAGGCCGTCACCAGCCATTGCAGGAAGACCACTGTGCCCCAGTGCTATAAAACCCGAATTGCATTGACGGGCCACTTCGGAAAATCCTGTCGCATCCTCCCCCATTATGCGGAAACGCATCCGTCGTGCATGTGGCCACCGCAGCCAAATGAATCCGGTCCAAATACCCTCCAAATCAAATTCCCCTTTCCTCAAGCCATTCCTTCATTCCATACGCCCTGACCCTCATCCGCACGCGCCCGCTCACA
>NW_915731.1:0-1601 GCF_000209065.1 Trypanosoma cruzi
GCACAAGAGCCAGCCATCACCGACGCGGCAAGAGGCGCGCAAGCAGCAATTGAGCCATAAAAGCCAACGCATGCATCCATCCCTCCTCTAAACAGAAAAATAAACAAAAATTACGCGGGGCAGTGTGCTTGCGTTCACCCCCCTGATATATATCTTTTATATCAAATCCATTTTCCCCTCTTCTTTCCCATAAACTCGCGATTTTTCTCCTGGCCGGTGGCATGCAAAAAGACCCTTTCGGAGTGGCGGAGAAAACACCCCAAAAAAAAAAAAGACATTGTCGGGGTCACCCGCTCCCTTTATGCACGCACATGCCTCTCATTCCCCACACCACTTATTCTTGACTTTCCCCCCACATCGTCACGCGTTCGCTCTCCGCTGTTATTTTTCCTTTTTTTTTCTCTTTTCCTCCTGCTTTCCGCGCAGTTGTCGCTTTACTCTTTTCGCCTTCGGAATAAAAGATGATGGTGGTGCGCCATACTCCACTGCTGGATGGGCCTTGCCTGCGCTTCCACTCGTGTCCGCCCCCAGAAAGAGGGAATACACGCGCACGCACCATCACCTCCTCCTCCTCCTCCTTCTACGCACACAGTGGCATCGTTAATCCCCTGCTACCTTTCCTTCTACCTTTTCCTTACTCTTATCTTTGAGGGGTGTTTCCTTCGTTACACTTCGTCTCATCATCCCCCTTCTGCTGCTGCCTCTCATGTCCGGGTACGTCCAGTCATTCACGTCAGAAGACTGCAGGCGACGGCCCGCACGGCATTTCCTTTTCTTCTTCGCGTCGGCACGTCCTCGCTCCTCCGTGCATACAAACAAGAATAACAGCAACAAAACAACACCCATTTAAAATAGACAAGTGGCAATTGTCCACAATGAAATGCGTTTCCATCCAAACCATCACTCGCTATCACTTGTGGTCCTCTTCTTGGCGACAGTCTTCACCCAGTGAAGAAACACGGGACAAATTTCAACGATTACGATCGAAAGAACAAACCCACCAAATACCAGAACGAAAAATAAGCCCACCATATTGTCGGCAGACAACATGCGGCGGTTCAGCTCCAACGGCCAACATGACTCGCTGCTCACGTCGTAGACTTGACCTCCGGGACACGCCTGCGCCGGGCACATGGCACGATAGCGGGCGCACTCCGGCGAGGGGGCGGCGCCCTCCACGCTGCACCCAAACTTCTTTCTTGTCTCCTCGTCAAGGTAGCAGGCAGCCCCGGCAGCGCTCGTGCCGCTGCTGGACTCAACAAACCGGGCAAAGTCGTCGAAGGGGCAAATGACGCCGTCCGCCGTGGTGGCATCCGTCGGCACGTCGGCCGCGCTGAGACAACGGAACGGAAAGAAGGCGGCAGCCGGTGCACCATTCGCCGCAGCTGCGTACCGCAGTCGCACAAAATAGGCGTTCGTCGCGTCATCGCGCAGAAGGTCCACCAGAAACGTCTCGCCCAGTGGCGTCGCGTCGCTCGGATCGTGCCCAAGCGCCGTTTGGATGGGAACCCGGTGGGCGTACTGCATCATCATCTTCGTGTTGCGGTTGGCGTCACCCTCAGGTAGCATCTTCGCGCGCATGTTGCGAAGCAGCTCTCGCG
>NW_915732.1:0-1601 GCF_000209065.1 Trypanosoma cruzi
CCGCAAGGCGCTCGCCAAGCACAAGGCCGCCGCCGTTGCTCACAACCGAGACGTTCGTCACGGAGAACACCGAGTGGCTCTGCAGACTGAGACGCGACGAGGACGCCACATGCATCGCGGACGCGGTCGGACCGCCCGACGCCTCCAGCGACACGCCGTCAAGCACCACCGCGCTCGACAGCAGGTCCACGCCGCCGCCAAAATACACCGCCGACCCACCCGCGTGCAACGACCTCAGCACAGTGTTGCTCACACGCAGCTGCGTCTGCAACAGCGAAATCGCGTGCAGCACAAGCGGCGACGCCACCGCGTCCGTCAGTCCGCCCAGCTGGGAGTAGCGCATCGGTCCCGCCGCCACAATCGTCGAGTCACGGACCGTCACGTTCGTGTGTGCCGGCAGGCTGTGCATAAACACGAGCGAGCAGTAGCTCCCGGACAGCCCGCTCACGCTCACCTCCAGGCTCCGGTCACTCGTCGGCTCGCCGCTGTAGCCCCGCACGTAGATCTGCGCACCGCCGTCGCACACGCAGTTCCTCAATTCGATGCGCAGCGCGCCGGGAAGCATCGCCGCAACGTCGAACACCACAGCCACGCCGTTCGTGATGGACACGCCGTCCATCAGCACCGTGTCCACGGCGTGGCCAATCGTGATGGCTCTGTCCACCGTGCCGCCCCGCAGTCGCAACACCACCGCATGCACCGCGGGCATCCACGCAGCCGCAACCAGCGCCAACACAAAAAAAAGCGCCGCACGCACAGCCGTAATGGCCCTGCACCGCACACGGTGCCGGCTGCGCGGACACACACCCTCCGCAGACCGCATCCACAGACCCAAACAGGTACCAACAGGGCTGTCGTGGTGTGTCGCACTCGCCCCGTCCACCATAACTCCTGTCCAACAAATCCCTTTCTACAGATGGCAAATACAGATACACAATTCCTATATAACGCTATCCCACTAATACTTGTCCTAATACAGCAATTAATACTTAATACCTTGAAACGATAGTTGTAATGGTGAAGCCAAAGCAACTCTAACTGCTCGGTCAGAGGAGAAGGAAGACAGGAACAACAGCAAATAAACACAGCGGCACGCAGAGGCATCCGGCCACAGCCCGACCGCCAACAAAAAGACGCGAGAACACAATCAAAACAGTTACGCCATCCACCCCCCACCGCCCACGCAGCCCCACACAACCACCGTGCGGAGTGGCGGGATCCCAGCAAAGAAGCACATGACCATTGGCACCGCTAGCGTGACCGATGGGTCGGCACTGCACAACAAGCAGCGTCCAGGTTGATGCTGTGCACACGGCATGCAAATGAAGAAAAAGCAGAAAAGCAGCAGTCGGACACAGGGAAAATCTATCCACACCAATTGTTTTTTTTTCTCCTGTTTTATTGAACAAATCCAACAGCCCGCACGCCAGCCACCACAACGCCCGAAACACGTCAAATAGACGCAAAGCGGGCTCCCGCCCTCCCTCCTCGCAAAGCACCGGTGCCTGGCAGAACGTCAGCATAGCCACCCGCGCCACGTACAGCCACTTGCAGCTGCAGCTCCAACGCGCCGTGTGGGCCGCACACAGCTCCCCGCATCA
>NW_915733.1:0-1602 GCF_000209065.1 Trypanosoma cruzi
CCTCCCAGCCCTAAGGCAGGGAAACCAGATCTTACAAAAAATGCCCTTGGTGCATTACAGCCAGATGGTGAGGAAGCCGGTGGGCCACAGAGAGAGAGTGGGAGAAACAGAGAGGAAGGTTTAAGAAGTCAAGGACCTTCTTTGCCAACGGAAGCAGGCACGGCCATCACTGGACAGACACGAGTTCCGCCAGAGACAATGAGTTCGGCTAACGATAATCCAGAGCCACCAGGTTTGGCAACTCAGTCTCCACACACACACACAAGGTGCGACCGGTATGTCAGATGCACAAAATAAAAAAGCGCAGTAAATACACAGGGTGATGAGAATCATAAGGCACAGATATCAAATCAGAAGATCAAAATTTCAAATGTAACTACAACGACTACAGAGGCGCCAACCACGACGACCACCCGCGCACCGTCACGTCTTCGCGAAGTCGACGGCAGCCTCAGCAGCTCTGCGTGGATGTGTGCCCCGCTGCTGCTCGCCGTATCCGCGCTGGCGTACACCACTCTGGGCTGAAGAATTGTATGCGGGCTGTGCGTGCCAGCACTCCACCGCGTGGATTTGTGCGCGTCCACTGTGGTCCGATGTAAATAAATAAAAGAAAATAGGTAATGATTGTGATTTGCTTCATTTGCTTCCGCTGCCCTGCTGTGTGCTCCGCGTTGTTGATCCCTTTCTCCATCACGTTGAACGCATCCCAGACACACTCATATGCACGACACGCCCACAACTGTTTGCGTGGAAGCATGTCTGTGTGTGCTGGTGCATGCGCACTGGAGCCATACTTTGCAGGTTTCTGTTTTTTTGTTTTTTTACTGTTTTTACTTCATTGCTGTTTGTTTGATTTTTGTTTTGTTTTTAATTGTTTTTTGTGTTTTTCTTTTTGTTAAATTATTTCAGGGCGTTGTGCGTTTTTTAGCACTTCCGTTGTTTTACTATTTTTTACTTTGTTGCTGCTGCGTGGCTGTGTGACTTGTCTCTTTTTGCTTTCACTCTGCGTTGGCGGGGCGTTAGTTTGTGCTGAAGGCTACACGCAAGTGACAGGAGTGATGGCGATGATGATGACTGGCCGTGTGCTGCTGGTGTGTGCCCT
The DNA here is from genome assembly GCF_000209065.1 of Trypanosoma cruzi. Classification (NCBI taxonomy): domain Eukaryota; phylum Euglenozoa; class Kinetoplastea; order Trypanosomatida; family Trypanosomatidae; genus Trypanosoma; species Trypanosoma cruzi. Next base: position 1,103 of record NW_915733.1, read on the forward strand.
CTGCGTGCTGTGGTGCGGTGCCGGCTGGGTTTATGCGAGGGATTTCGACAACAACCCAGTGGGTGGCTGCATGACGTCTGGAGGTTTTGGAACCAAAACATCGTATGTGAAGAGCGGCTGTGAGAAAACTGCGCTCACGCTGCCTTTGCGTCCAGCGTTGCCCATCCCTGCCATACAAGCCGAGGATGAGCAAGAAACACGTGAGTCTGAGGAAGTGACCACTTTGGGTTCAGTTCCGACTACAGGTCCGGGTTCTGTTTCTGGTGGAGGTCACGGTACTGTTGGTCCTGGAGGTGCTGGTGATTCCGGTGTTGGGGCCAATTTGAAATCATCTTCTTCTGTTGATACGCCTGTAACTCACGGTGGTGGTGGCGCGGGTTCTACAGGTGGCCTTTCATCCACTTCGCAGGGTAATTCCCAAGAAGGAGTTTCTCCAGAAGAAGGACCAAAGTCTCAACACTCTTCATCGCTTGAAGGAAAGGCGGCAGTGGTAACCCCCG
>NW_915734.1:0-1602 GCF_000209065.1 Trypanosoma cruzi
TCGCCCGCGCCGTCTCGCTCTTTCTTCCTTTTTTTTTTGTTCTGTTGCTGCTTTGGCCTTGTCGTACTCCTTTCATTGGTGATTCGTTATTTTTCTGTTTTTCCCCTCCCTCCCTGTGTCTGCGTGTTTGCCCGTACCTGCGGCGGCACGGGGCCCACGGCTAGGATCGCGAAAGGGACGAAACACGATCAACGAGCCTCCGTGATGCCTTGCCCGGAACCGTACGGCGCAATGCGGCTGATGCGGCACAACACGCAGCGCCGGGCCGTCCAACAAATGTTTGCCGAGACGCGGCGGCGGATGACTCAACAGGGGTGCATGGCTCGAATGAAATGCCGCCGTCGCCGGAGGGCTTCGGGAGCATGGGCGGCCAAAACTCCGGATGGGGCCCGTGCCGGCAACAGAGCGGCAGCCATGAGCCGACGCCGGCGGGCCATTTTGGCGGCTTCTCCCCGGCACCACGGCTCTTCTCCAACGATCCTGAGAACACGCGTATCCCGGAGGAGCGCTACGGAAACTACTGAGGAGCCGAGCGCCGAGACTCACAGGGGAGGAGGGGGCCTGCCGCCGTCGAGGATGACCCTGCGAGCCGACACGGAGGAAGAGGCTGCAGCCGTGGAGACCGAATATATATACCGAGATGACAGCGCACCGGCCGCCGATGGTGGGTGGTCATGCGTACAAGAAAAGGCAGGCCGCTCCTCCGCGAGGACGCAACAGGCGTGCAGGACTCTTTTTTGTCCTCCACTTTTTTTTTCGTTTTTCGTGATCAGAAATGTTGAGTGAAATCAATGCAATGAAGTGAAAAACGTTTTGCGATGTGAAAGAAAGACAAGAGCATTTTTTTGCGTGTCGGAGGGAGAGTCTTTATTTGTAATTATATTTTTATGGTTGTTTCTTTTTCTTTCGTTGCAATTTTCTGAGCAACGTGGCCCACTCCGCATCGGGGAGGAAGGAGAGTGCAGTCACCCATGGCGTCTTCATTACCCACCTCTACGACGCGTCCCTGCCAAGTCCTCACCCCGTGCTTGCGTCTCTGTTTACGCGTGTCTCTTGCGGATTTGTGCGGCCGCCGCCTCGTCTCATAATATCACTCCATAAACGAAGCGGTATGCGCGCGCATGTGTAACACGTCTTCGAGGCTCACTGTGGTCTGGCGCTCGTGTGACGCTGTTCTTTGCTGCGCGGTGCTTTGAGGCCTGCCGTGCCTGTCGGCCGTCTTCGCGCGCTGGTGCGTCTGGGGCCGCGAGGGCGGCGGGGCGGGAGCGCCAACGGTGTGGACGTGCTCGGCTGTCCCTGGCGTTCCTTTCGTAAAGTTAGCGGACGCGTTGTCGTTGGCGGCGTTGGGTGCGGAGGGGCTCGCGAGGGCGGGAGGAGGCGGCGCAGCGTCCCACAGGCGCCGGGCGGGCCCTTGCGGTGGGCCCCCGTGCCTCCTGTGTGCTTGTGGCGCCGCCCACCTTGCTGCCGCGGCGGCCCTGCCCCCAACCTTCGCTGCCTCCCTGGCGCTGCTTGCCGCTGTTTCCGCGGCCTCTCTTCCTCTCCCTCTCTCCGCCGTTGCTCGGCGGCGGGCGCATGCTGCCGGCTGCTCCGCCGCCTTGGCCC
>NW_915735.1:0-1602 GCF_000209065.1 Trypanosoma cruzi
TTCCAAAGGGAGTTCATTCACACTGTACATTTACGCAAACTCCACAAAAGGCATTGCTGCGTGGCACTCACTTCCTGACGGGCATAAGATCCTCGTGTTGGGAGTACGCAGAAGCGAGTGTGGTCAGCACTGGCAGCAAGTGGCTTCGCAGCACGCGAGCGGCGCACCCCTCAACGACCAGGCAACTGTTCGTCTCCGCAAAGTTCTCCGTGACAATTGTCACCGAACTGCATTGGCGACGCGCCAAAAACGCCTCTTCGCCAAAGACGTCACCGACAGTGAACTCCTGCGCTCTGGGGGATTTCGCGGTGGGGCCAAGCACCCCAAACATACCGGCTGTCACGAGAAAGATGCCCTTGAAAGAATCACCCGGCGATATCACCACATCTCCCCTGGAAAAAACACGTTGTGTGGCACAGCAGCACATTCGAAGCCGCATCCAGACATCTAATGCCTGCAGCAAAGCACTCTGGCGAAGTAGCGGATAATAAGCCTCAACTCTTCCCGCCCATGCGTCGCAGAGAAAGCGACAGTGGCTGAGCGGTATGCAGTACACAACCCCCCGCACCGCCTCTTCCAACAGACCCGGACTGAACAACACATCGCCGTACGTTTCGCCAAAATAATCGCCACGTCTTAGCTCAAACCCGCGCGGGCCGGCTTTCGCGCGTAGAGCGCCGGACTTAAGAAGAAAAAGATGTACTCCGTCACCGCGAAGACCGCTGGAACGCGTGACAACCTCCGTTGTCGACATCGTGCGGGCGTACAATACCGCCTCGCTGATCCCTTCCAAAGACATGATGTCGCCCAAACCAGTCTCTGTTTCCAGGAGCCGCCGGAGGAGCTGCTGCTCCTGCACGGTTTTCCTGTCGTGGACGGGGAGTCGCTTGATACTATCGGATGGGGCGCGGGGAAGAACTGGAGGAACCCGCGGCAGCGCGGCGTTGTGCCGCATCTCCCTTTCAATGTACGCCACCAGTCGACAATCGACGGCGTCTCGATCAAACTGCACCTCTTGGATCCGTCGGTTCCGTCGCAGGAGCTCAAGAAAATGGTGGGCGGCGATTGTGCCGATGGGTTGCCCCGCCAAATCAATGACGCGGAGCGACGGGTGGGTGGCTGCCATGCGGCATATTGCCTCGATGACATCGTTCCCCGTGACGCCCTCGCACTGATAGGGGTCGGCGAGAAAGAGCGAGGTAAGGTTGGAGAAGTCGAGCACCTCCAGAAACGGTAGCTCGCGTGCCACATCCACAATCGCCAACGCCCCACGTGCCCCCACATGCACCAGCGCATCGATGCTGCCGATGACAGGGGTGAGGCGCAACACACGGCGCATGGCAAGCGGCACCATCGCCTCCCGCTTCTGCCGTACTTCTGCCGTATCCTCCTCAATCATCTGCAGGTCGTCGATGGGCACGCCACGCTCGTGTGCCTCGTCCTTCAGACGTGACAGATATGCCCAATCGTCCTCCGCTAGCAGTGCGAGCATCTCTTCATTCGGCTTTCCAACGCGCAGCTCCCCGCAGCGAAAAATGTACAGCGCGTGGAGCTGGTTCTGGTCGGGAACAAACATCACCTGCTCAAAAAGAGGCGGAGAAC
>NW_915736.1:0-1602 GCF_000209065.1 Trypanosoma cruzi
GCCCTTCAGAAGGGGCCAGCGGGTTGGCCGTGAAGCCAACAAACACCGGAGAGCCGCCTGCCCTGCACGCATCCAATGACGCAATCGAGCGCGCAATCTTACAGGGCACATCAACCAGCCTGTTCTCGTCTCCGTCTGTGCGGGCACAACAGTCCTGCCGTCATCCTTCGCCCTCACAAAGTATTCCACAGGGTCCTTTGAGCCAGAGACCACCACACGGCGATATGCCACCGGAGGAGTACTCTCCATACCGCACAAAATAAAATGCTCCCACGTCGAGGACCGCAGTGAAAACGAGCATAACGATGAGCAACACGAGGGTTGTCTGTGCCCTGACTCATCACAACACTCTGTCCTCCGTTGGTTCAGGCCTCTGCCACACGACGAGGCACAGATGTAACATCACTTACACGCAACAGAGTGAAATCCGCAAGAACATCGTCAGAGTCATGCAGGACGCAACAACCACCAGCCCACTCAGCAGCTGTTGTGGCAATATTCCGCGAAACACGATCCACGTCCACAGAGAACTTGTTGTCTAGTTGCACAAACAATTGATGGGCCAAGCAACGTGGGCCCATGAGCGACAACGCCAGTCGATATTAGGCCTTGGAGCCGCCAGTGAGAGCCATTGTTTGGAACAAACACCAAAGCCACCAACGGCCAAAAAGAACTGCGACAAGGCATTAGTGCTTCAATCAAAGAACGGATTCGTCTCGTCCAGGAAGAAGAAAGAATAAATAATATTTTTCCTCCTCACGGTGCCTTCCAGCAATAAAACACCATCATGCGATCCGCCCTATCGGCATTACTCAGGAGCACGAGAACTGTGCAATGTGTAGAGGGCTCTGCAATCAGGCAAATTAGACGCTCCACGGTGGCAAACAGACTCCTCCCAGGCAACGCATCAACCAACCGCGAGCAGCATGCCTCTTCATGGGCTCTCCGTTTTGGTTCCAACCGAGACGGAAGGCCTTCGTCGCTCAGCACCAACCCCGCGTTGCGAAGTGTCGTCAGATAAAACAAGTGAGGATGGCAGAGTGCATCATCGGGTAAATTGCCCTCAAATGTGGGAAACGGCATCGCACCCGCCGGAAACAGGTGCGCATGATGTCCATCCACGTCAGCCGCGCAGCCTGTCGGATGAAGGAAAATTCGGTGAAACGGAAGTCAGCGCACTCACCTCCACCCCAGGCAGTTTTATCAGGAAGATCGAATCATCAATTCGGGGCTCCACACTTCTTGAGGGATATCGTGACGCTCTGACACGTCCACGTGCATTTCCACACAACGTCCTACTTCCTTTTCCCCCTCTGCATGCGCCCGCATCGTCTCTTAAAACACATCCAGGACAGATTAGATAGCATGTGGCACCTGGTCAGCCAGTGCCGTTCCATTCCTTAAAGCAAGGAAGCTGAAAGCCTCAAAATCACTGGCCATCAATCAGTGATGCCGTTGGCACAGGACCTCCTCGGGCCAACGCCACACACTTGTTCCGGAGCACATGTTATCCCATGCCTCGCTGACGCCACCCTCAGCATCCCCTACAGGTACACCGTGCACTCACTCCCAAAATACAGGTGTGGGCCACACCTCAAGAAA
>NW_915737.1:0-1603 GCF_000209065.1 Trypanosoma cruzi
TGCCGTGCTGGAGCTTGTCGGTGGCGGTGTCGCACTGGACGCGGATGTGTTCGGTGGCGACTATGCGTTGTACGCGAGTGCGCGCGTGGTTGCGTCGGGGGGCGCTGTGCTGCGCGTGTCGGGGAGCCAGGTGTACGCCGCGCATGGATTGGTGTTTGACGGCGGGGTGGAGGCCAACGCGTCCGCCGTCGTGGTGAACGACAACGCCGGTGCGCTGACCGGTGGCGCGCTGCTGGTGCTGCGTGGATCGGCGTCGTTTGTGTCCGGGTCGTGGCTGTCGGTGCGCGGCAACAGCATCAGCGGCAGGCTCCTGTCGGTGCCGTCGTACCCGCGCAGTGCGGACCTTGTGCAGAGCACGCTGACGCTCCACGGGAACGCCGGCAGCGGGGCCGTCGTGATGGACGGCACCGTTGCGCTTGGGGGCGCCAGTCGAAGGTTCGTCGTGGGGTGCCTGGCGCTCAACGGACAGGCGCTGGAGCCGATGGACTACAGGTCTGCCGGCATCATCGGGGAATTCCGTCCTGTGGCGTGTGGCATGTGCGACGCCGACGTGCACTGCTTTGCAGCAGCGACGAGGGCGATGTCGGGGTCGTGCCGCTGCCGCTGCGCTGAGGGCGGGTACGGGCGCGACTGCCTGCCGGTTTACCTGCCGCACGTGGACGGGTGCAACCGCACTCCCGGCATGCCGCTGCTGAGCCACACGGTGACGCTGACGGAGACGCACAGCCTGACGCCAACGTGGACGCCGAGCCTGAGCACGGCGCACTACAGTCCGACGCAGCACGGGCCGACGGAGACACTGCAGGTGACGGAGACGGTGGCGCTGCTGCCCACGCGGACCCCGACGGCGTCGGTGAGTAGCACGCTGTGGTGGAGCGACGTGGCGTGCCCGACGCTGGCCGTGACGACGACGACGGCTGGCGGGAGCCTGACGCAGAACGACATTCGCGGCGGTGGGAGCGCCGTTCCAACGCTGCTGATGGTGGCGCTGCCGCCGCCGTTTCGATGGGCACGCGACCCGCAGCTCGGCACGCACCTGAGCTTTGTGCTGGTTTCAACGGCGCAGCCGAGCGGGTTTGGCGGTCCGTGGGGAGCGATGCTGCGCAACGCGACGTGGGTGCGCAACGCGACGAATCCGTCCACCGTCCTGGAGCTGGCTGTGCCTGTGCACCACGGTTACTTCATTGCTGCCGACGAGACGATAGTCATTCGCTGCGACGCTGTGGCGGTGTCCGGCGGCTGCAAGGGTGTGCTGCTTGGGTCCTTCACGATCAGGTCCGACACGCTGCCCGCCGCTGCCAGCGCCCTCTCGGCGATAACCGGCGTCGTTGCGGGTGCGACGGCTGTTGCGGTGGTGGTGACCGGCGGGCTGGGCTCCATCCTGGAGATGCAGGCCCTCGGCGTGTTTGCAAGGATGTCGTGCGCCTCGGCGCAGGAGCGTGCGAGCACCGTTGCGCTGCCGTACTTCCTCTCGGTGTTCGATGCCCCTGACCCGCTGTGGATGGTGGTGGGCAACGCGCTGCTCGCCGCTGTGTTTGGGTGCGTGCACTGCGGTGTGACGGCGGCCTTTCAGCGGTGGCGCGGCGTGGAACGCGCGAGTGCG
>NW_915738.1:0-1603 GCF_000209065.1 Trypanosoma cruzi
GAGGGCGTGGGTGCCCGGCTGTGCGGCTGCGCAGCCACTCATCGGACTCTGCTCGACAGCGTCATTGATTGTTGGTTTGTTTCTATTTTTGTCTGGGTGCTTGCAGTGACTCTCTCTCCTGTTCCACGATGACTGTGTGGGAGGGAATGCCTGTCACTTCTTACACTTCTGATGTTGTGTAGAAAGAACAGCGAGAGAAGGAACGAGGAATTATGCGGAATGACTTGTTACTTTATATGTAAGTATGTATTTATCGACGTATTTCTGCGGATTATTTTATTTCCTCCTATTTTTTTTTTAATTCGCTACATACGTGTTTAATTGTTTGCTTTAGGACGGCCACACACGGGTAGTTTGGGCCGCGGATACTTTTCTTTTGTGTTCCATTTTGTGTTATACGCTGACGCGGCCACGTGCGGCAAGCATCCACTCTCCACAGCATGGCGCCCGGTACTTTGGAGTCATCCCGGATGTAACGCCGGCACCACCGCCGTGGCACGCATGGGAGGTAAGATTTAACGCGGGATAGCGAAAGATATTGTGCTGCACATGTGTCTGTTGCATTTGTTCTGTCGAGGAGGTCTTCAATTTAGAGGAAGAGGGATGGACACTGCACGATTCTGCGGCTTGGAGGAGCTATTGCCCCCTTTTTAGATATATTTTTGTTATGATCCCTGGCCCCACTCGTGTCTGCTCCGATTGCTTCCCCTGAGTGGAGCTGCGCCATGGCCATTATTATTATTATTTTTTTTTGGTTGCTTGCAGGAGGAAAAACACATTGCGAGTGACGAAACCACACGTCATGCATGCGGCGTCCAGGGGCGTACGTATTTGAGGTGGAGTGCACATATGTGGATGTCACGTGAGAAGGAACGGGGGTTGACTGCCCAACCGTCACTCCTTTTCTGGAGAGTGTGCTCCTATTTTTCTGTCGCCCTTTTGTGTCGGGGCACGGCGGGATTGGACAGCACCGTCCCACGAAGGGCCTTGCACACATACACACTCTGATGCCACCGTCGCCCCCGAATTCGGGAGTAAAACCCAAATTCCTGCTGCGTTTTGCATTGGCGCAATTATTTTCGTTTATTGGCTGATGCCATTCTGTCCGGCGTGCCACTTTGATTGGACTGTGTGGGATCGCTCGCCAACGCTATCAAACAAAACAGGCTGAAGCATTCGCGTATTTAACCGCCGTCTTGCGCGCACGTATCTTTTTCACTTGTTCTGTTGGTGTGCACTGAAACAGCGAGGAGTCCGGAACTATGCGTGCGTGGAGTTTGTCCTGTCATGTGAACTGCGGGCAGCACCGAGGGGCTGTCACTTTGATTCGGTAGAGTTGTTGTGTCTCTTTGCAGGGCTGGCGGGGAAATTCCATGCAGCCTGCTACTGCTGCTGTGTGCTTAAATGCCACTCCATGCGAATAATTTGGTTTAGCGAGTGAGGGGGTTGATTGGGTTTGTGTGCGCTCTGATTGTGTTTGCTGCTTTGTGCGGGCACGCAAGACTTGAGAGGTGAGAAGATGGAGCGGGGCGGTGCATGGCCGCGTCCCAGACTGATGGTGCTCGCCTCGGACAAGGGAAGGCCCGTACTCGTGGAAATGGAA
>NW_915739.1:0-1603 GCF_000209065.1 Trypanosoma cruzi
ACAGCTGCTCAGTGTGTACGCGGGGTGACTCCGGAGAACTTTACCGGTTGCTCCGCACACTGATGTCCTCGCGCCCGTTCAGGGGTTTCTTGAAATTGACGAGTCCGTCGTGGTGCGTCCACGTCTGTCCATGATGTTTGCCACATTTGAGACGCTGCGCCGTTTTTGGGATCCGCATCCACCCGCGATGCCGTCAGGCGCCGAGGTGCTGCGTGCCGGCTCCACCTGTTGCATGCAGGTCTCATGGAAAAGTGGAGTGTCCTCTCGAGCCGTTTCTGACGACCTCGTCCCTGCGAAGGGTGTGTGGCTCCGTTTTGTCTCCAGTTTCTCTCACCGGAAGTACACCCTGGAACGAACACCGAGACAGCTGGGGATTCTTCTTCGTGCGCTGCGCGTGAGCTTTCCGCATCTCTTAGTACCGGCTTGCAGTGAGCCCAATGTTCAAACTGCACGAGGCTTGCTTGACTTTGTTGAGACCCACGCGGAGGCGCTCTTTGCTTACCTTCCATTGCTTTTTTTTCTCTATGAGCTGAGCAAGAAGAGTGTTGGAAACTTTTTTGATACACTGGAGGAACTAGTGCGGCGGCGACAGTTAAACGAGTCTAATCTCCTGAATGCACTGAGACCCAGAGAGGCGTCTTGGTTTGGTTGGAGCGCCCCCAAGTTAACCCTAAAAGAGGATTCACTTTCTGAGGATGTGGTGTTTATGGATACGCACGCAGCACGACTGCCTGATTCTTTCAAAGTGAAGTACATGTTTTCCCAGTCAAGGCGGGAGGCATTAGAACGCGCAAGAGTCGCCGCCACGGTTCTTCGCGACGCACTGCTCGAGAATGTCGAGGCCTTCGATGCCGCCGTAGAATTTTGCGTAAACTCTAGTGGGAAGCTGCTGATGTATGGCTGCGCGAGCTGGGCCACAGATGCCTCGGAGGAGCAACAACAACTGCTTTCCGAATCTTCCACTGAAGATGAAAAAATTAAAGGGGCCATAGCGGAGTTCATGAACGTTGCAAGTGTACTGCAAGGTCAGATATTTGGCCCTATTCTGAAGACACTGGTGGACGCGATAAGAACGAGTGAACTCAACATGGAAACACAGTTCTGGTACCTGCGGTCAATGCTGGAGTGCGCCAAGACAGTCGTGCTCAACGAGCCTCTCATCACTGGGGCCAAAGGGGCTCCCAAGAGCAGTCAGGCGGCTCAAAATCCCGTGCTCTTTCGCCAGGTGGCTGAGCGTTATGGAAAGTTGCGTCAAACATTCCGTACATTTAAGTTGTGCTTGGAGGAGGAGTTGTTGTTATCGGAGAATGCCATACGACGATCGCTCGTCATGTGTTGCGTGCATTGCCTTCATGCCTTCACGACGTTTTATGACGCCTTTGAAGCGCGACATCATACTCGACTTATTCCGTCTGGCGAGCAGCGGGACGCTTCGATTCATCCTTTGCTGCAGCTTTTTGATACAGTCAAGGGACAAAGCAAGCAGGAGTAAGGGCAGTAAATAATGTGTGTCTGTTTGATTGGGTGTGTAGAGAGGAGCATGGGGCCCGATTGAATGAAACGCAGGAGTAAATTAACAAGCACAGACATGGAAAAAAAAAAT
>NW_915740.1:0-1603 GCF_000209065.1 Trypanosoma cruzi
TTTGTTTGCCTTGTCTTTTCCCCGCGCGCGCGGTTTGCGGCCGACTGCACCGGTGGAACGGGGATCGAGTATATCTCACTTGGGGAAAGGATCTATTTAGTGGAATTACTCGTTCAGCCACTGAGCCAAGGAGAGCAGGGAAAAAGTAATACATACATAAAGAAAGCAAACAACAAAAACATCATCATCAAGACAAGAAAATGCGTGAGATTGTGTGCGTTCAGGCCGGCCAGTGCGGCAACCAGATCGGCTCGAAGTTCTGGGAGGTGATCAGCGACGAACACGGTGTGGACCCAACGGGAACATACCAGGGCGATTCGGACCTTCAGCTGGAGCGCATCAATGTGTACTTTGATGAGGCAACGGGCGGCCGCTACGTGCCCCGTGCGGTGCTTATCGACCTGGAGCCCGGCACGATGGACTCCGTGCGCGCTGGTCCATACGGGCAGATCTTCCGCCCGGACAACTTCATCTTTGGTCAGTCTGGCGCAGGCAACAACTGGGCCAAGGGCCACTACACGGAGGGCGCAGAGCTGATTGATTCCGTGCTGGACGTTTGCCGCAAGGAGGCGGAGAGCTGCGACTGCCTGCAGGGCTTCCAGATCTGCCACTCTCTTGGCGGTGGTACGGGCTCTGGCATGGGAACTCTGCTCATCTCGAAGCTGCGCGAGGAGTACCCAGACCGCATCATGATGACCTTCTCCATCATTCCGTCCCCCAAGGTGTCCGATACGGTCGTCGAGCCGTACAATACGACGCTTTCTGTGCATCAGCTGGTGGAAAACTCAGACGAATCGATGTGTATTGACAATGAGGCTCTGTACGACATTTGTTTTCGTACGCTGAAACTGACGACTCCAACGTTCGGTGATCTGAACCACTTGGTGTCCGCGGTGGTCTCCGGCGTGACCTGCTGCCTGCGCTTCCCTGGCCAGCTCAACTCCGACCTGCGCAAGCTGGCGGTGAACCTGGTGCCGTTCCCTCGTCTGCACTTCTTCATGATGGGCTTTGCCCCGCTCACGAGCCGCGGCTCGCAGCAGTACCGAGGTCTGTCCGTGCCAGAGCTGACGCAGCAGATGTTCGATGCAAAGAACATGATGCAGGCTGCAGACCCGCGCCACGGTCGCTACCTGACGGCGTCTGCGCTCTTCCGCGGCCGCATGTCGACGAAGGAGGTGGACGAGCAGATGCTCAACGTGCAGAACAAGAACTCGTCCTACTTCATTGAGTGGATCCCGAACAACATCAAGTCCTCCATCTGCGACATCCCGCCCAAGGGCCTGAAGATGGCCGTCACCTTTGTCGGCAACAACACCTGCATCCAGGAGATGTTTCGCCGCGTGGGCGAGCAGTTCACGGCGATGTTCCGCCGCAAGGCGTTCTTGCACTGGTACACGGGCGAGGGCATGGACGAGATGGAGTTCACCGAGGCGGAGTCCAACATGAACGATCTTGTGTCGGAGTACCAGCAGTACCAGGACGCCACCATTGAGGAGGAAGGTGAGTTCGACGAGGAGGAGCAGTACTAGGTAGGTTGGCTGCTGCTACGAGGCACGACGGGAGGGGGCGTTTGAGGGCCGCAGTACAGACAACGCTCGTCCTG
>NW_915741.1:0-1603 GCF_000209065.1 Trypanosoma cruzi
TATAATATGTAGCCGTGACGGCACGCCCCCGCTCCCACCATCTAAATAATCAAACAATCTCACGTGCGAATGCGAGACACCACAGTGACGACAGAAATCAATGCCGCGCAAGCCACATGCGACAAGAGGAGCACCCAGCCGCCATTGTCCGGCCCTCTCTGCATATACATCCCACGGACACCACACAGCACTTGCTCAGCCCAACCATCGGTTCCCGTCCTCACTGCATCCGGGGGATCACACCTATGCGCCAGCGCCGCACAGCCGCCGGTGAGCCGCCAGCAACACGGCGGCAGCAGTGCCCATACACAGGTGCAGCCATGGGACGGCCGAACGCCGCTTCGATGATTGCGTGAGCAACGCAAAAGCACGCACTGGAGGCGAAAATCACTTCGGCGGCCCGCAGTCACGCCACACCTTTTCATTCAGTTCACAGAAAGAGCGAGGAGGAAAAACAACAGCAGCTGAAGGACCAGGCACCGCCCCCAAGACAACCAAACAGCCACAACGCAGGCGGCGCTGCTCTCTTGCGTGACGGCAGCCAAAAACTCCACGGAGGGAGGTGCACCCACGACACACAAATTTTCAAGAAATGGGCAAAACACACAGAAATTGAGCGAAAAAAAGTGCCTCGCGCAGCCCCCAAAGCCGTGCAACAGTTTTCAAAAGAAAGAAAAGTTTCAAAAAAAAAAAACGGCAAAAAAAAAAGACTCTTCAAAATTAAAAGAACAAAAAAAAAAAGGTAACAGACCAACAAGTGCATCACTCAAGCAAACACAACTTACCGCAAGGCAAAAAAAAAAAAGAATACATCAGGCCCCTCACACACACAGCCTCCAGCACATCCACTAAAAAAAAAAAAAAAAACATTTTACACTACACGCAAAAAAAAACAGCAGAAAAACACATATAAACACAAATGCATACATCGGGGCCACGGCTGATGCAAAAAAAGAAAAAGCGCACCAACAACTCCAGCAGCCAATTAGAAGCCCGTAAAGCAAATAAGCATTCATGAATCACCCGATCATTGAGGAATAGACGGAGATCCAATAAAGACGGCTCCATCAGAAAAGCAAAGTAATACACCTACACTAAGAAAAAAGGCAACTGACAAGTAACACACACTTCATGTGCCTCGCGGCCGCATAGCGTCTGAATCCAAAGAATCCGAATACGACGTCACAGAAGAGACATGCACACGCCACCCCAGCTCTCGCAACACGGTGGGACGCATAACAATGGGACAAACAAGCGACTCTTGTGGCAAGGCTTCAGATCCATCCACGGGGGGCACCACCGACGAAAGCTCTGTGCAGGAATAACTTCCGGATCTCCCAAGAGAATGAAAGGAACGAATCATAGACTGTCTCTGCGACGATACCGCTGACGTAGCTGCAATTTCTGCAAGAGGAACCCCCGAAAACCCATCTGCACGGCTCCCAAGAACACGGCCAACACGACCCGCAAGCCGCTCAACCAACGCAGCACAGTAATCATCGTAGGACATCACGCCCTTCTCCACCATCCGCACGCGCCACCTCCTGCAAAGAGACTCAAGAACACCAGCACGCTGGCGAGAAGCATAAGGGCTCATCAAACC
>NW_915743.1:0-1604 GCF_000209065.1 Trypanosoma cruzi
TCTTTTATGTTCTCACCACCAACCCGCTCGCCCTCTCCCCGCTGACGGGAATGTCGCGGAAGAAGTGCTTCTCATCATCGGTTATCTGGATTACCAACGGAAGACCGAGCGCATCCTGCAGGTACCGCGTCAATAAAAACGGTATGACATGGCCAATGTGCATCGACTGCGCGCTCGGTCCACGACCAGTGTACAAGTACGCGCGGTGTGTCCCCGTCGCAAAGGACGCACGCACGCAGTCAAGGGCGGCTCCAAAATCCCTGTGGGAGAAGACGATGCCGCGGCGGAAAAAATGGTGCAATGCCATTCGTCCCGCCTCCTCTTGTGCGGTGCTGGTTGCCTGCGCGTGCTCCCCCCGTCCGTTGCATGTTTCTTCCAGCCGCTGCAGAAGGGGCTCATCAACGGGCTCCGACCTGAATCGTGCGAGGACGCGGTCATAGTCCACACCCCTCGGGCCCGTGGCGGCAACACCCCACGGCGTCACAACGTCCTCCTTGCGCTCTGTGCGGCTGGCATCATGCCCACGCGTCGTGGCACAACTTCGTCCCCCACAAACCAACGGCGCAGCAAAGCGTGAGACGCGACGCATCACAAAAGGATCCAAACGACTACTTCGCCCGTGCACCGCAGTGCCACACCGGAAAGAAAAAAACAGGCAGGAGAAGAGAGGCAGGAATTCGGGACAGCACACATCACCTGATGCATCACGAAAAAAAAAAAAATGCACGCAGCGGGCTCCAACACCCAAGCGCGCACTTCTGCCGCAGCCAAGCAACACACGCGTACCTTCCCACAGAATCGCTGGAAATTACAAGACAATCAAATAAACACTGGCAGAAAAAAATTAATAGACAAGAACCAATGAAAACAAAAATGAACGACACTGTTGGTGCGCCATACAATGACTGGGCGTGGCGCGCAGCAGCCGTGGCCCCGCGCCACCTCCCCGTCGGCCAGCACCGCACACCCGCCACTTCCACGCAGCGATATACACGCAGCAGCTGCAGTGGTGGCGGGCCAAAAGGAAAAAGGAGTAAAATAAAAAGAAGTAAGAATAATCTTCCGGGCAGCTGGCCGGATCCTGAAGTTATATCTATGGAACCAAACAAGTTAGGGAAAAAAGGTTCGTTAGTTAATTGCTTCAATGTTTTCTTTTCATTCAATATATAAAATTCTGTGGACCATTAGCATGGTCCTTTGTCCTCAGTTAGGATTTACGTATTATTACTTACGAAGTGGCAGACTTTGGGGTCCTCCAACCACAAGACCCCGCCGCGTGGTGGGAATCAAGGGGGTGGGTGGGATGGCAAAATAAAACAAATATTATCTGGCCTCTATCGGCTCCCTGCCCCTTAAAGTCGCGTTCTTCCCAAAAGATTCATACGGTAGAGAGTATCATAAAGAATGCATTCATTTATCAGGATATATGCATACATTAATTAAGTTGGCCAGCTCTCCCGCGATCATTCTTTTCACAAGCTCCTAAAAAACAAAACACTATGCAGTTGGTGTAAACTAGAAAAGATAAAATAAAATTATGGACACAAACCCCACACATACTTTCAGAAAAATACGTGAAAACAAATGAACACTGGCAGAAAGAA
>NW_915744.1:0-1604 GCF_000209065.1 Trypanosoma cruzi
GTGGCGCTGCCGCCCACGCGGACCCCGACAGCGTCGGTGAGCAGCACGCTGTGGTGGAGCGACGTGGCGTGCCCGACGCTCGCTGTGACGACGACGGCGGCTGGTGGGAGTCTGACGCAGAACGACATCCGCGGCGGTGGGAGCGCCGTCCCGACACTGCTGATGGTGGCGCTGCCGCCGCCGTTTCGTTGGGCAAGTGACCCGCAGATTGGCACGCACCTGAGCTTCGTGCCTGTGTCGACGGCGCAGCCGAGTGGGTTTGGCGGTCCGTGGGGAGCGATGCTGCGCAACGCGACGTGGGTGCGCAACGCGACGAATCCGTCTACCGTTCTGGAGCTGGCTGTGCCCGTGCACCGCGGTTACTTCATTGGTGCCGACGAGACGATAGTCATTCGCTGCGACGCTGCGGCAGTGTCTGGCGGCTGCAAGGGTGTGCTGCTTGGTTTCTTCACGATCAGGTTTGACACGCTGCCCGCCGCAGCCAGCGCTCTCTCGGCGATCACCGGCGTTGTTGCGGGTGCGGCGGCTGTTGCGGTGGTGGTGACCGGCGGGCTGGGCTCCGTCCTGGAGATGCAGGCGCTCGGCGTGTTTGCGAGGATGTCGTGCGCCTCGGCGCAGGAGCGTGCGAGCACCGTTGCACTGCCGTACTTCCTGTCGGTGTTCGCTGCCCGTGACCCGCTGTGGATGGTGGTGGGCAACGCGCTGCTCGCCGCTGTGTTTGGGTGCGTGCACTACGGTCTGACGGCGGCCTTCCGGCGGTGGCGCGGCGTGGACGCGGCGAGTGCGTGGGCGGCGATGCGCTTCCCGAGCCTGACGTACGTCGTGGCGCACGCGATGCACCTTGGCATCTTCTTCGGCTCCGTGCTCACACTGGCGATGCCCGGCGCCCGCGTGCAGCACCGCGTGATTGGAGTTGTTGGCGTGCTGTACGGTGCGGCGTTCCCTGCTGGCGTGTGCTACTTGATTGCCCGCCACGTGGGCGCGAGCTTCACGAGGTACTGGCAGTTTTCGAGGAAGCCGCTGCACGAGCGCCTGCTGTACCCCGTCGGGTATTGGCACCCCGCGGCGCAGCAGCGGATGTACGGCGGCATGCTGACGAACATGAGGGGCAGCCACGTGTACTGGTGCGTGTTCCAGCTGTCGGCGCTGTGTGTGGTGTGCCTGATTGCTGCTGTGCACCCGCCCGTGGGAGGCTGCCACGTCCAGTACTTCTGCATGGCTGCTGTGCTGCTTGCGGGCGCGGGCGTGGTTGCCTTCACGAACATGATGCGCTCGGCCTTTCTGACGGTGATGCACACTGCGGGCTTTGTGCTCCTTGCGACGCTGTGCCTTGTCAGCGCGGCCAACCACCTTGCGCCGAGCGACGGCGGTGCGAGGGCGTACGTGGCTATTGTGCTGCTGCTGACGACTGTGGTGCTTGCGGTCACTGTGTACGGCGTCGTTGTGTGGTACGCGGAGGACCGCCACTGGCAGGAGCTGCGTGAGCCGCGGCGTGGTGGGCTGGAGGCACTGCTGCGCGATGACGAGGAGAGCGACGAAGAGACGCAGAAGCCCCACGACGTGACGTTATCGTCGTATGCCCCAGGCACCACCGTTGCGTCATC
>NW_915745.1:0-1604 GCF_000209065.1 Trypanosoma cruzi
AAACAGATAGTGACAGAGAGTGTCTCTGACTCCCACCATTCATAATTTGGAAACAAAAATTTAGACCACAACGTGTGATGCAGCAGCCGCTCGAAAACGATCAGCCGAGTGCAGCACCCGTGTGGGCAAGAGCTCGCGAAATTCCTCCAAGCAGCGGATAGTTCAGGGTTGTTTGGTGTCCAGTGCATGAACACGCAAACAGATAGTGACAGAGTGTGTCTCTGACTCCCACCATTCACAATCGGAAACAAAAATTTAGACCACAACGTGTGATGCAGCAGCCGCTCAAAAACGATCAGCCGAGTGCAGCACCCTCGTGGGCAAGAGCTCGCGAAATTCCTCCAAGCAGCGGATAGTTCAGGGTTGTTTGGTGTCCAGTGCACGAACACGCAAACAGATAGTGACAGAGTGTGTCTCTGACTCCCACCATTCATAATTGGAAACAAAAATTTGGACCACAACGTGTGATGCAGCAGCCGCTCGAAAACGATCAGCCGAGTGCAGCACCCTCGTGGGCAAGAGCTCGCGAAATTCCTCCAAGCAGCGGATAATTCAGGGTTGTTTGGTGTCCAGTGCATGAACACGCAAACAGATAGTGACAGAGAGTGCCTCTGACTCCCACCATTCATAATTGGAAACAAAAATTTGGGCCACAACGTGTGATGCAGCAGCCGCTCGAAAACGATCAGCCGAGTGCAGCACCCTCGTGGGCAAGAGCTCGCGAAATTCCTCCAAGCAGCGGATAGTTCAGGGTTGTTTGGTGTCCAGTGCGTGAACACGCAAACAGATAGTGACAGAGAGTGTCTCTGACTCCCACCATTCACAATCGGAAACAAAAATTTAGACCACAACGTGTGATGCAGCAGCCGCTCAAAAACGATCAGCCGAGTGCAGCACCCTCGTGGGCAAGAGCTCGCGAAATTCCTCCAAGCAGCGGATAGTCAGGGGTTGTTGGTGTCCAGTGCATGAATACGCAAACAGATAGTGACAGAGTGTGTCTCTGACTCCCACCATTCATAATTGGAAACAAAAATTTGGACCACAACGTGTGATGCAGCAGCCGCTCGAAAACGATCAGCCGAGTGCAGCACCCTCGTGGGCAAGAGCTCGCGAAATTCCTCCAAGCAGCGGATAGTTCAGGGTTGTTTGGTGTCCAGTGCATGAACACGCAAACAGATATTGACAGAGAGTGTCTCTGACTCCCACCATTCATAATTGGAAACAAAAATTTGGACCACAACGTGTGATGCAGCAGCCGCTCGAAAACGATCAGCCGAGTGCAGCACCCTCGTGGGCAAGAGCTCGCGAAATTCCTCCAAGCAGCGGATAATTCAGGGTTGTTTGGTGTCCAGTGCATGAACACGCAAACAGATATTGACAGAGAGTGTCTCTGACTCCCACCATTCATAATTGGAAACAAAAATTTGGACCACAACGTGTGATGCAGCAGCCGCTCGAAAACGATCAGCCGAGTGCAGCACCCTCGTGGGCAAGAGCTCGCGAAATTCCTCCAAGCAGCGGATAGTTCAGGGTTGTTTGGTGTCCAGTGTGTGAACACGCAAACAGATATTGACAGAGAGTGTCTCTGACTCCCACCATACATA
>NW_915746.1:0-1604 GCF_000209065.1 Trypanosoma cruzi
TGTGCATATGTGGATGTCACGTGAGAAGGAACGGGGGATGACTGATCAGCCATCACTCCTTTTCTGGAGAGTGTGCTCCTATTTTTTTTCTGTTGCCCTTTTGTGTCGGGGCACGGCGGGATTGGGCAGCACCATCCCACGAAGGGCCCTGCACACATACAAACTCTCATGCCACTGTCGCCCCCGAATTCGGGAGTAAAATCCAAATTTCAGCTGCTTTTTGCATTGGCGCAATTATTTTTATTAATTATTAGCTGACGACATTCTGTCCGGCGTGTCACTTTGGTTGGATTGTGTGGGATTGCTCGCCAACGCTGTCGAACAAATCAGGCTGAAACATTCGCGTGTTTAACCGCCGTCTTGCGCGCACGTATTTTTTTCACTTGTTCTGTTGGTGTGCACTCAAACAGCGAGGAATCCGGAACTATGCGTGCGTGGAATTCTTCCTGCCATGTGAACTGCGGGCAGCACCGAGGGGCTGTCAATTTGATTCGGTAGAGTTGTTGTGTCTCTTTGCAGGGTTGCCAGGGAAATTCCATGCAGCCTGCCACAGCTGGTGTGTGCTTAAGTGTCACTTCATGCGAATAATGTGCTTCAGCGAGTGAGGGCGTTGATTGCGTTTGTGGGCGCTCTGATTCTGTTTGCTACTTTATGCGGGCACGCAACACTTGAGAGGTGGGAAAATGGAGCGGGGTGATGCATGGCCGCGTCCCAGATTGATGGTGCTCGTCTCGGATAAGGCATGGCCGTACTCGTGGAAATGGAAGGAGAACAAATCCACTTGTGACTGCTATGTGGACTGTGAGGTGGAGCGAGTGTGGCAGATTGTCAAGGGCGGTTTAGCCGAATTTGTTCAGGACTGACGGTGAGCCCCACTTTACGCCTGGGCGACATGTGTTGATTGGGACGCCCGGGATCGGGAAGTCGATGGCTGCCGGCTCGTACCTCCTCTACCAGCTGCTGCACTGCGATGTTGAGAAAATCCATTTGATTATCTACAGCTTTGGTGGAAGTACGACGTACTTTTTTGATAAGACCATCAAGACGGTGACAAGATACGTGGGTAGAGGAGCATCCATGGACGTTTTGTGGGATTGTGGGATTTGAAGATGAAGGGGTATGTTATCTACGATGTGAAAGAGAAAGGGACACCGCCAGCGAACTATTTTGTGTCTGGCACCGGATTGGGCATGATTGTGATGTCACCCCCAAACGTGGGCAACTGTGGTGAATGGGAGACGCAAGTAAAAGCCGAGCGAATCACCATGAATTGCCCCGACGAGATGAATGTGAAGGCGATGTGTGCGTGGACGAAGCGCGGTGGGACTACGGATGGGCAAGCGGAATACTGGAAGATGGTCGAGGAACGCATGGAAAAAGTGGGGCCGATTCCACGTTACATCTTTGATGCGAATAAGTTCATTGCACACTCCGCTGCCATTGAGGATGCCTTGGATGGGATCAAGTCTCGGGATGGCGAAAAGCACTTCACACATGGGGGAGCGAGACTGTGGTATTCTGAGAATCCGTCTCAAAAGCTTGTGAGTGTTGCCCGAGCAGAGAGAAGTCGGTGCTGAAGGTATTTCTCACGCACGGATATCTGT
>NW_915747.1:0-1604 GCF_000209065.1 Trypanosoma cruzi
GTAATCGACGACCTCTTCGTTTCCAGTCACGTGCCTCCAGACCACCCAACACGACTGCTGCCGCCAAATCGCCGCCGCAGTGGTCAGCTTGTTGCACACAATGCACCGCTGGGCGTGATGATGCCAAGCGTTCCAACATCGCAGAAGAAGCGACCTCATGGTTCTCAAGCCCATCGCAGTCACATGTGCCCTCAGTTCACTTGCCGCATGGGACCACGTCCTCCAGGCCTCCATTGCGCGTCGAAGCGCCACCTTCACACAGTGCCCCTCCGCTGTCTCCGTGTTGGCTTTGTGCTGCTGGACTTCTCTATAGCGCCACTGCCACGCCCGAAAGAAAAGGAACGATCGGCGCCTCGCATGCCATTCTACCGCGAGACAGGCTTGCCAATGCCGCCTCTCTACAACCACTTTTCTCCGATGGCGCCAAAGGCACAGTGCACGCGTCAGCAGCGCAGAGCGGTACGTGACGTGGGCGACAATCATCAACGACACAGATGCCCCATCGGCCGCATCCGTGTCAACGGAAAGAAGGTCGAGAAGCGGGCACCACCTGCTACGGACGTCGGTCTCCCCTGCGGCTGTCCCCGCCCCATGTGCCCTGCTGCTGCTGCTGAGACTCATGTATGCCACAACGCATCAAGCGCACCACCCGGACGCAACACCGGAATGGCCTCCCGACTCTCAATTAAGGTACACAAAAACCACCCTGCATGACACAATATTTTATTTTTTATTAATAATTTAAAAAAGATAGAAAGTAAACCTGTGTCGCAGAAGAGGGAAAAGGCAACATCCATACACATTCCACCAGCACCCATAAACGCCAAAGAGAAAAAGAGAACACTCAATTCAGCGAAAAACCCCGTGAGCCCCCTTTCCCCTCAGCAATAAATAAAGTCAAAAGATACATATATGTATATTCCGTGTGTGTGCCATCCTCATCCCTCTGGCAGGAAAAAAAGAATATCTACATTTATATCTATTGCGTGCATACAAGTGCAAAGTCACATGCATGTAGCCGCACATAGCACAACAATAAAATTACACCAAGAAGTAACAGAAATAACATCATATGCATTCAACAGACTTTCGACAATTCTATACAGAACATTGGCTCAATTTCCTCATTCATACAAACCTCCTCTTCCCTCTCCCTCCCTTTAAATACCGTTTGCATTGCAGCAGTGTTTCCCACATTTCCGTTATCCCTCCATCCACACATGCACACATACAAAAATACGCAGGCCAACAACAACATCAAACAACACAATAGATAGCGAGTAGAGAACGGACAGAAGTGCCCTCACCTCCGCACGCGCGGCCCCGTGTCACCCTGCAGCCAACTACCTGAAGCTAACGTCACGACTGCGGCTTGCCTTCAGTCAAGAAAGGCCGCACAATGGATCGCAGACCGTTGCTTGGCCCACGCACCTCAGAGGCAGACGGTGCCCGTGCCACAATCTCACCGCCAATAAGACCCGTGTCACGCAGCGGCATCTTCCGACGCTCCGCGGCGGTTAGGGAAAGTATGCCGGTTTGCGGATCCTCGGGTCCCGATGTAATGGGCAAAGGGGTGTAAAGAGAATTCGCTGGCGTGTTGTGCT
>NW_915748.1:0-1604 GCF_000209065.1 Trypanosoma cruzi
GTGGTGTTGTCTTAACTTTTTTTTTTTTCTTTTGATCATGAATGATGCTGTTGGCACCTTTCTCGCCGTTTGTTTTTTGATTGTTTAATTTTTTCTTTTGGGGGGGGTATTAATGGGCTTGATTAATTGTTATTGTTGTTGTTTGTGTCGGTTAATCCTTTGCGCTTTGATACCGCTTAAATATTGCAGGCTGTATTTGTGCTAAGGGGTATATATATATATATGCGTATATGGTTGTTGCCACTGCTCCTTCATGTGGCAATGTTGGCGTGTTTGTGAAGAAAAACGAAATGTCATACGGCCAGGATGTTGTGGATTTTGTTTTTAGGTCTTTTTATTATTGTTATTATTATCAAATGTGTCTTTTTTATTTATTTATTTAAGGTAGTTTTTTTTTTTTCTCCACCCCGTGTTGTGCGAGCTTTTTGCATGATTGTATTGGATGGCCTTGTATTCCCCTTCTTTGTGGGGTGCACTCTTTTTGTCTGTTTGATATATGGCCTTATCCTGCGCCGTCGTCGGCTACAACAGCAACAACAGGAGCAACAACTGCAACAGCAACAACAGGAACAAGAGGGGCAGTTAAATCAAATGGTGATAGCGACGCACGTCCCGCAGGCGTGGCAGGCAAATGTCCCACCGCTGTTCTACACATACAGTACCCCCTTGCAAGGACCACAGGAGGCATCCACGTGGGGGTTGCCACTTCACCAGCGTCCACAACAGGCTGCAGCCACAGACACAGAACCACAGCCCATGTATTCCCCACCATCTGATTCCGTGTTTGTGTACGGGCAAGCAGAGTATATCCCCCGACCCAACAATAACCCTATACTTAACGCCCAGGTAGTCAGCGGCACGAACAACGCAAACGGTCCTCAGCAATCGAAAGTGTAAGTGCGAAAGAAACACAAAAAAAACATTTAACAAGACAGGAATGGCTTTACTTCATGGACGATTTTCGAAACGAATATACAATTGATGTAGGACGATACGGCAAAAAGGCAAGTTTAACTTTACTCGATACAATTTGTTATTGTTTTTTTTTTCCTTTTTGGTTGAGCGCCTTTATCCGAGCCTTTCGCAGGAAACGTGACCCCGAAGACAGCCGCGGCGTGGGTTAGCACGGAGCCCGGCTGTGGTGGATTGGTGTACGAACTAATGGGTTGACTTGTGTGTGTAGGCGCGGGATGTGTCCTGCCTGGAGTGTGTGAGCGATGTCGGGCGCAATGGCACGAACCGTGAGATCATTCGCCGTCCTTTCACTCTACAGGGAAAAGGGTCACGACTCCAGCAGGACGCATGCTCCTCACTCGGTGAATTGACCGTGTTTGTTACGCATTCTTGTTTTTCTCTTTTTTCCATTTCCATCCGCTTGCTGTTTGTTTCCATCAGCGATTTCTCTGAGAGCATAGTACGGTGTGTCCTGTGCAGTGGCCGGCGGGCAATGGCCTTCTTTCTTGGGCCCAACGGTGGTGTGGCGTAGGGTTCTCCTCCTCTCTCTGTCTTCAAGCTCCTCTTCCCTTATCTTTTTCTTTCCAGTTTAGTTCACCGTCACGATGGCAGACAATGCCACGCTAGTCATGGCACTGTTGTTTGCTTTT
>NW_915749.1:0-1604 GCF_000209065.1 Trypanosoma cruzi
GTCGGCTCCACCAGAAGAAGACACACAAACTACACACAAAACCCCTCACATGTTTTCCGAACATCATTCCAACACACCGCGACACGCCAAACAGAAGTATTCGTCACTCCATGCACCTCCTCACACAATCAAATAGTCCACGCACCACGCACGGCAGCAGCTCACACCCGTCAAACAAGTGCTCTTCGGAGCAGTGTTACCCACGTCCTGCAGTGGGAAGTAAACAAACGAGACAGGCTGCCAAACCCCAAAGGAGTGCCACGACTGGCCGCAAGTCAACGGAGCGCTGCCACTCAAAACAATTCAGTCCTCATGCCCTCAGCCTCCCACCTTCTCCCACAAAGGCCCCAAGAGCTGCAAACCAAACGCGCAACGCCCCTTCCCCAGCAGCAGCAGCCAACGGAGTGCAAGCCCCGCTGCACACACCACGACGATTCCACTCGTAGTGCCGACGGTCCGCTGCGCCAGCTCAGCGCCACACTCCACCGCCCCGCCGTCCCACGGAGACATCTTGCCTCCAACAAAATAAAGCACCAGCGGATATTCGCCTGGGCCGCTCGCCGGACCCTCAACGTGTCTAAAGAAACCAAGCAAAACAGAAGGAAGGGGCGAACGGAGGGGCAGCGGGTTCGCAATCCACTCAGTGCTTGCTCCAACCAAATATATTACATTTATATACATATTCGGACTGCCACTCTCGTGACATGCTGCACGTTGTTGGGGTTAGAAATACTATGACTTACGAGGCGGCAGACTTCGGAGTCCTGCAGCCACAAGACACCGCCGCGTGGTGGGAAATCAAAAGGGGTTGGCTGTGAAGGTAAAATCAATAATAAATAAATAATTTTGTCCTACCGCCATCGGCACCCTGATTGCGTCCATCGCGGTCGTCCAATCGACCACAAGACAGAGAAAAAGTACCGCACAGAAATGACTTCGTTTTATCAGGATGCATATTAATTTAGGCAGCCAGCCCTCGTCGCAAGCATCCTGGTCACAAGCACCTATTCTTCGGCTCGTCCAAACACTTCATTTACCGCCCATCACACAACACACACAATAGGAGAAGAGAAGGATCATTACACAAAGCCAAGGCAAATAAATAAACAATAATGAGAAATCGCAGCCCACACGGGGCCGTCGCACACGCACACAAACGCCCTCACGGCATTCCTCAGAAGAAGTCAAGCAGACTGGTACTCGTAAACCATCAAAAAGAAAAAAGGTGCGTGATGCCTCGACATCGGCAGCCAGCACAGGAGAGGCAGAGTGTATAGAGCATGTCCCTGGCATAAAGTGTACAGACAAACAGAAAGTGTATAGAGCGAGGCATATCAATTGGCATGGATTGTTTCTCTCTTGCATCCACTGCTGAGTGCGGGCCACGCAGGAGGCAACAGCAGTCGCATCGCCGTGCAACGGAACCCATGCCGCCGCTCAGCAGAGTGGTGTCACGGCGGCGGCAGCGGCAAGCAGAAGAAGCGGCGGACAGGGACAAGCTGCTGCAGCAGCGTCATTGCCGTGGATCGGAGGCGGGGCGTCCGTCAGGTCCCTCTCCCAATCCCCGCGCCCCACCGCCGCATCATCATCGCTCCGCGGAGGGT
>NW_915750.1:0-1604 GCF_000209065.1 Trypanosoma cruzi
TCGACGTATCCAAAGCCGCAGTGATGCGTCGACAGTTGCAACTGCTAAGCAAGAATCCATCCGCACATGTCCCAGGCACCCAAAATGCCACACCACCCACCGGCCGCACGCTGCCAACATCACACCCACAACACATCGGAAACATTCAAATCACGGGCTCCCGTCCTCCCTTCTCGCGAGATGCCGCTGGTGCCAGAATAATGTGCGTGTGTGTTTGTCAGTGGATATACTTCCAGAGCAGCTGTGCGGCACAAGAGAGTCAGAAGAAAGCAACGGCAGAGAGAGGCAGATAGCACACACGCAAATTACTCATATCATCACACACACACGCAGCCCGCGGAATGGGTGCTCTCAACCACAAAACAATGAAAAACAAAACAAAAAGCCGAAGCGTGGGACGGCCAGCGCACACACTCTCATTGCTCCCGTAAAGCAAAACACACACACAGGGAGAGAGAGAGAGAGGTCGCCCACTCCATGCAATAAAAACAAAAACAGTTACGGTGCTCCGCCCATGCAGTCAGGCAGGACGGCAGCGGTGCGTGTCGTGCAAAAGAGAGCACCAACGGGCCTGCATGGGTGTGCATGCAATATATACAATGGGCACATTATGTGTGTGCCTCGTGGGGTGAGGTGAGGGCGAGAGTCCATGCAAGGGGACACACACACAGAGAGTGAGTGAAAGACGAGTGTGTGTGCGGCCGGTGCACGGCTCTCTCTCCCTCACTCTCACGCGGCCACAGCAGTAGCTGCAGCCGCACACGCAACAACAAGAAGAAGCAAAAGAGGGGAGGTGGTGTGGGAGACCGAGGTGCTGCCGTCACTGTCGCCAGGTGTCACCGTATCATTCGCTTGAGCTTTTGTTGTTGCTGCTAGGCCTTCTCCTGGTGTTGAATCTGCCGGTGGTGGTAATCGTTCTGCAGTTGGTTTTTCTGCCGGTGCTCCCGTTACTGTCGCCGTTGGTGGTACTGGTGGTGCTGGCCGTTGTGGTTGAGGTGTTGTTGGTGCGTTGCTGGCGGTAGTCGATACGCCGGAAGAGCCTTTCGTCCCCATGGCACTCTGCCCCGCGGCGCTGTGAGCTGCATCCCCATCAGGAAGTCGACTTGTTTCATTTTCTTGTGTTTCCGAAGAGTGCTGTTTTGCATCGGGTGTTGACCTCTCCGGTGTCTCCCTGTTGAGTGGTGCGCTCCCTGAAGATGTTGTTGGCCCTGACTGCTCATTGTTTTTTAGAGATGTCGTGTCCTGGGTGGATGGTGCACCGCCATTATTCCGTGAAGCATCTCCATCGTTGGAAATGGGAGATGAAGAAGCATCACCGGAAGGTGGCCCGGAAATGGGACCTCCACTTCCTTTAGAATCTTTATTTTTATCACCAGTAACACGAGAAGTGTCACTAGCACCAACGGGATCGCCATCGGCTTCACCTTCAGCGGACGCTGCTGGTGATGATGGTGGTTGTGCTTGTAGCGTTGGTGGCTGCCCTGTTGATTTTTGTGAGTTTTCTTGTGGTTGTCCTGGCGTTGTCGGTGATCCTTGCATTGATGCTTGTGATGGTGATTTTGCTGGTGGATCTTCTGCTGGTGGTGATGGTAGTGATTGTGGTA
>NW_915752.1:0-1605 GCF_000209065.1 Trypanosoma cruzi
TGTGCGAGTCAGAGGCACTCTCTGTCAATATCTGTTTGCGTGTTCACACACTGGACACCAAACAACCCTGAATTATCCGCTGCTTGCAGGAATTTCGCGAGCTCTTGCCCACAAGGGTGCTGCACTCGGCTGATCGTTTTCGAGCGGCTGCTGCACCACACGTTGTGGTCCAAATTTTTGTTTCCGATTGTGAATGGTGCGAGTCAGAGACGCTCTCTGTCAATATCTGTTTGCGTGTTCACACACTGGACACCAAACAACCCTGAACTATCCGCTGCTTGGAGGAATTTCGCGAGCTCTTGCCCACACGGGTGCTGTACTCGGCTGATCGTTTTCGAGCGGCTGCTGCATCACACGTTGTGGTCCAAATTTTTGTTTCCAATTATGAATGGTGGGAGTCAGAGACACTCTCTGTCAATATCTGTTTGCGTGTTCACACACTGGACACCAAACAACCCTGAATTATCCGCTGCTTGGAGGAATTTCGCGAGCTCTTGCCCACAAGGGTGCTGCACTCGGCTGATCGTTTTCGAGCGGCTGCTGCACCACACGTTGTGGTCCAAATTTTTGTTTCCGATTGTGAATGGTGGGAGTCAGAGACACTCTCTGTCACCACCTGTTTGCGTGTTTACACACTGGACACCAAACAACCCTGAATTATCCGCTGCTTGGAGGAATTTCGCGAGCTCTTGCCCACAAGGGTGCTGCACTCGGCTGATCGTTTTCGAGCGGCCGCTGCATCACACGTTGTGGTCCAAATTTTTGTTTCCGATTGTGAATGGTGGGAGTCAGAGACACTCTCTGTCAATATCTGTTTGCGTGTTCACACGCTGGACACCAAACAACCCTGAACTATCCGCTGCTTGGAGGAATTTCGCGAGCTCTTGCCCACACGGGTGCTGCACTCGGCTGATCTTTTTCGAGCGGCTGCTGCATCACACGTTGTGGTCCAAATTTTTGTTTCCGATTGTGAATGGTGGGAGTCAGAGGCACTCTCTGTCAATATCTGTTTGCGTGTTCACACACTGGACACCAAACAACCCTGAACTATCCGCTGCTTGGATGAATTTCGCGAGCTCTTGCCCACAAGGGTGCTGCACTCGGCTGATCGTTTTCGAGCGGCTGCTGCATCACACGTTGTGGTCCAAATTTTTGTTTCCGATTATGAATGGTGGGAGTCAGAGGCACTCTCTGTCAATATCTGTTTGCGTGTTCACACACTGGACACCAAACAACCCTGAACTATCCGCTGCTTGGATGAATTTCGCGAGCTCTTGCCCACACGGGTGCTGCACTCGGCTGATCGTTTTCGAGCGGCTGCTGCATCACACGTTGTGGTCCAAATTTTTGTTTCCGATTATGAATGGTGGGAGTCAGAGGCACTCTCTGTCAATATCTGTTTGCGTGTTCACACACTGGACACCAAACAACCCTGAACTATCCGCTGCTTGGATGAATTTCGCGAGCTCTTGCCCACACGGGTGCTGCACTCGGCTGATCGTTTTCGAGCGGCTGCTGCATCACACGTTGTGGTCCAAATTTTTGTTTCCGATTGTGAATGGTGGGAGTCAGAGACACTCTCTGTCAATATCTGTTTGCGTGTTC
>NW_915753.1:0-1605 GCF_000209065.1 Trypanosoma cruzi
CTTTTTGTGGGCAAAATATATGCAGACAGTTTGGTGGGGCCACACGGCAGCCAGGCGAATTTCCTTGTTTTCAAAATTGTGTGGAGCAGTAATGGACGACTTCTTTTCTAATATAATTATTTTGTGTGGTGGAGTTTGTATAGGATGAAGGGGAGCGTTTGCTTTGTTTCAAATAAATTTTGTCTGGTTTGCCGCTGCTTGGGCTGCAGTGCAGTCATGAGTTTGAGCGGTCTTGTTGTTGTTTTTTCCGCCGTGCACCTCCGCTGTGCTTTTTTTTGCGTCTCTCCGCATACTCCGCTCCCTCTTTTCTACTTCTTTGCTTTGTGTTGCTGCAGGCACACACAGCCACACACTCACAAGATGCACATTGCAGTGGATTTGAATGCACCTTTTGTAGTGCATGCTGGCAGTTGCGTGTGGCGGCTGTTGTCTTCTTCCGTGGCCATGAGGGGGAGAGGGAGCGCGCACCCCGAGTCTATTTCCCTGTGGGTGTGATGCACCGCGTGTGACTGCGCTGAGTTGGGCTCCGTGTCCCATTGATGGCGGGATGGCAGGAAATTTTGTGCCGCGTGATGGATGGATGAGGGTTTCTTTGCTGTTGTGGCTGGTGTGGTGGTCGCGGGTTTTGGCCATTTCCCTGGGGCTGCGGGAATGAGCTGGGGGAGATGGTGGTGGATGTCTTTTCCTCCTGCATGGTGGGTGGCTGCTGGCGTTGTGTGCCTTCCTTGCGTGGATGCCGTCTCGTGGTGTGTGAACTGTGCGGCTGGGCCTGCTGCCCTCTCCTCATGTTGTCTGCGCTCTCTCGCTGTATCCGCTGTGCTCCGTCCCTCTCCCTCTCGTTCCATTCCTTTTTGTTCGGCTTACCGATCAGCTGACTGACACCAGCGACTCCACTACGGGCGATGATGACTGCGATGGTGACGGTGCGGCGCCGTGTTGGCCCTTGCGCTCTTGTGCTGCTGCTGCTCGTCCGTGTGTGTGCTGCTGGGTGTCCTGGACGTGTTTCTGGTGATGCGGATGCGGTGGTTGTGCCGGTGGATGTGTCGTGTGCTCCGAGTGACGGCAGCCTGAGATACCGCGTGCATGTGTGTGAGTGGGCGTGGAAGAAGTGTTCCGCTGCCGGTGCTGAGGCTCAGTGTGAGAATTATAATTTCAGTGACTTTGATGTGCGCATGCATGGCAGGAATGGTGAGCTGGGTGCTGTGTGCCATTTGGCCAATGCGGTGCACACATGTAGCAACTGTGCTGCCAGCTGTGCAACGAAGGAGGAAGGGGCCACCGTTGCCTTCACGATGAATGTGACGACACATAAATACGCCGGTCCTTATGAATTGTTGTGGCGTCTATTTTCCCCCGATGGAACCATCCATCCGCCTGCACGGAGCGGCGATGCTGACCGGACGGGCATCTGTCAGTTGTCGCCACCCCGTGAAGGGAAGGACGACACAAAATCTGGTGATACAACTGTGCCGCAATTCAGTGCTGAGCCGTCACGTCAGAACGAGGGTGCACGACGTTCTGCGGCGGCTGACGCACCCCGTACCGTCGATCCGGCTCCCGCATCCAACACGGCGACCAACACGTCTAGGAAAAAGCCTCGCATTG
>NW_915754.1:0-1605 GCF_000209065.1 Trypanosoma cruzi
CACCGCACTTTGTGGTCTAAATTTTTGTTTCGAATTATGAATGGTGGTGGTCAGAGACACTCTCTTTCAATGTCTGTTTGCGTGTTCACACACTGGACGCCAAACAACCCTGAACTATCCGCTGCTTGGAGGAGTTTCGCGAGATCTTGCCCACAAGGGTGCTGCAGTCGTCGGATCGTTTTCGAGCGGCTGCTGCACCGCACGTTGTGGTCTAAATTTTTGTGTCGAATTATGAATGGTGGTGGTCAGAGACACTCTCTTTCAATGTCTGTTTGCGTGTTCACACACTGCGACGCCAAACAACCCTGAACTATCCGCTGCTTGGAGGAATGTCGCGAGATCTTGCCCACAAGGGTGCTGCACTCGGCGGATCGTTTTCGAGCGGCTGCTGCACCACACGCTGTGGTCTAAATTTTTGTTTCGAATTATGAATGGTGGTGGTCAGAGGCACTCTCTTTCAATGTCTGTTTGCGTGTTCACACACTGGACGCCAAACAACCCTGAACTATCCGCTGCTTGGAGGAATGTCGCGAGATCTTGCCCACAAGGGTGCTGCACTCGGCGGATCGTTTTCGAGTGGCTGCTGCACCACACGCTGTGGTCTAAATTTTTGTTTCGAATTATGAATGGTGGTGGTCAGAGGCACTCTCTTTCAATGTCTGTTTGCGTGTTCACACACTGGACGCCAAACAACCCTGAACTATCCGCTGCTTGGAGGAATTTCGCGAGATCTTGCCCACAAGGGTGCTGCAGTCGGATAATCGTTTTCGAGTGGCTGCTGCACCACACGCTGTGGTCTAAATTTTTGTTTCGAATTATGAATGGTGGTGGTCAGAGACACTCTCTTTCAATGTCTGTTTGCGTGTTCACACACTGGACACCAAACAACCCTGAACTATCCGCTGCTTGGAGGAATTTCGCGAGCTCTTGCCCACAGGGGTGCTGCACTCGCCGGATCGTTTTCGAGCGGCTGCTGCACCACACGCTGTGGTCTAAATCTTTGTTTCGAATTATGAATGGTGGTGGTCAGAGGCACTCTCTTTCAATGTCTGTTTGCGTGTTCACACACTGGACGCCAAACAACCCTGAACTATCCGCTGCTTGGAGGAATGTCGCGAGATCTTGCCCACAAGGGTGCTGCAGTCGGATAATCGTTTTCGAGCGGCTGCTGCACCACACGCTGTGGTCTATGTTTTTGTTTCGAATTATGAATGGTGGTGGTCAGAGGCACTCTCTTTCAATGTCTGTTTGCGTGTTCACACACTGGACGCCAAACAACCCTGAACTATCCGCTGCTTGGAGGAATGTCGCGAGATCTTGCCCACATGGGTGCTGCACTCGGCGGATCGTTTTCGAGCGGCTGCTGCACCACACGCTGTGGTCTAAATTTTTGTTTCGAATTATGAATGGTGGTGGTCAGAGGCACTCTCTTTCAATGTCTGTTTGCGTGTTCACACACTGGACGCCAAACTAACCCTGAATCTATCCGCTGCTTGGAGGAATGTCGCGAGATCTTGCCCACATGGGTGCTGCAGGTCGGATAATCGTTTCGAGTGGCTGCTGCACCACACGTTGTGGTCTTAAATTTCTCTGTTTCGGAATTAT
>NW_915755.1:0-1605 GCF_000209065.1 Trypanosoma cruzi
CGTGTCTCCCTAGTCCCTTCTTTGCCGCATTTACACGTGTATGGCGTCGTACTTGGCCCCTTCTTGTTTTTTTTTTCTTTTTTGCCTGTACTCAACTCTTCTTGCCTTCTTGACGTGCCTGTGGCGAGGGTGCATAGCAACACGAAAATCAGCGAAAGCAACAATAACAAAACGAAATTAATTGTTTGATAATTGATTTTAAATGTCTTCATCGATGAGGCGCCATTCTTGGGAGAACGTGCTCACGTGCTGTGACTCTTTTAAAGGGACACTTACCGCGTGCAACGCTGGCCTTGCCCTTGAGCGGGCGTTCCGCTGTGTTGAGAAGGGCGGCTCTGCCCGGGCGGAGGTGGTGCACTGCCCCATGTCGGATGGTGGCGCCGGCCTGCTGGACAGCCTGTTCTTTCCGTCCCACTCGGCCTTGTCGTCGCCGTACACCTTCACCCGAGTGGATGTGCCGACTGCTGGCACCACCGACTCCTGCGATTCGACGCCGGCGCCGCTTGTTCTCGGCCCCCTAGGCGAGCCGTTGAATTACAGCGGCGGCGAATACCGACCGCATTTTGCGTGTGACGTTGCGAACCGCGTGGTTGTGGTGGAGATGGCTGTTGCGTCTGGCCTGCCGATGATCCCCGAGGCCAAGCGGAACCCGCTCCGCACGACGAGCTATGGCGTGGGTCAGATCATCAAGTACGCCGTGGAGTATGTTGCGAGGGAGCACCGCCGCAAGGATGGCCCTGGTGCTGAAGGCGGTGTGACGGTGTTCCTTGGCATTGGCGGCAGTGCCACGAATGACGGTGGGCTGGGTGCGCTGCAGGCTCTTGGTGTTGAAATGCTCGTGAAGGCCAAGGATGGCGGCTCGGAACCCCTAACTACACCGTTCACTGGTGACGACCTGGAGCGCCTCACGGGTGTACGCCTCACACCGGCGTTCCGGCAGATGTTCTTCTGCGCTGCGGGAGGCTCCAGGACGGCGCCGTACTGCAAGGAGGTGCGTCTGATTGGCGATGTGGCTAACCCGCTGGTTGGCCCGGACGGTGCCACGGCAATATTTGGCCCGCAGAAGTGTGACTCGGCGTGGGAGAAGGCGCACCGTGAGCGTGTGCTGTCGCGACTGGAGCATGGCATGCTGAACGCTTCCGCTGCGATTGTGAAGAGCAACCTTCACGGAGGGAAGGCCAGCGAGGATAAGATGAAGCAACGCGTTGAGGCTCTTCGCCACACCCCTGGCGGTGGTGGCGCCGGTGGCATGAGTGGCTTTTTCCGCTTCGTCGTGGGCGCGAAGTGGATGACCGGTACCGATGTTGTCGCGGAGCTGCTGGACCTTCCGGCGAAACTTCAACGCTGCGACTGCATGATCACCGGCGAGGGTTCCTTTGACGAGCAGACCATTCGCTTCAACAAGACTTTGGGAAGGCTGCTGCAGATGGTGGTGGTGGAGAATATGCGGCGCCAAAGCGTTGGCCAGAAGCTGTTGGGGGATGTTGTGGTGATCTGTGGCAGGACTGCCTATCGGGACGCGGAGCAGGTGCGGCGTTTGCTGCATGAGCAAATGCGTGAGAAGAAGGAGTACAAGGACGCAGCGCTTGCTGCCGCCATCCCACG
>NW_915756.1:0-1605 GCF_000209065.1 Trypanosoma cruzi
CACGGTTTTTTAACGCGGCTGCCATTTTGGGCACGCGTTTATGCGACTACTACTTTTCAGCAAGGCAGTGCGACGACGATTATCCGCACTTGACCGGGGATTTTGCTGGAGACATCCCCGACGAACCTACCGCCGGCAGAGATCGCCTTGGGCGAGAGATTGCGACACATCATCGAGAATATAATCGTAGGCGAATCATCAAGCGTACGGAAAAGGCATCGGCTGCCATCATCGTGGATGCATCGCTCCGTGGTTGGGGAGCCGTTTTCATTCCAGACTTCGGCGACGTTAAAATCGCCGGAGGAAAATGGGAGAGGAAGCCTTTTCTTATCATGCAGGCCGAGGCACGCGCGGTACGCTTGGCCTTATCGGCCTTGATAGCCATCTTGCCACCCACCACTGACGTTTGGGTGGACAACGCTTCGCTGCAAGGAGCGGCGAATAAAGGCAGCTCGAAATTACACGCCTTGACGTGGGAGCTGCAACGGATATATGGGTTTTTAGACTTTCGCTGAGGGCAGGCATCCTTTGCCTACGTGCGGTCCGCAGATAACCCCGCAGACGGCATATCACGCGGTCGTGTTTTTAGAATTCAGGAATTGGCGAAGGAAGCGGCGGGGTCTTGTGGCTGGAGGAACCCAAAGTCCGCCAGTTCGTAAGTAATGATATTTCAGTTCCTAACTGAGGACAAAAGGTTAAGTGAGCGGTCAACAGAATTCATATATATTGAATTAGAAGAAAACAACATTGAGGCAATTAACTGCCTCTGCTTTACCTTTCTTTTCCTTCCTATCGTGTTTGGTTTCTTGAGATAATTTCAGGATCCGGCCGGCGGCACAGACGAATATTCCGCTGATGAATAGTTTGCGTACGCTAATGGGAGAAGAATGTACGAGACGGATGACGAGAAACTGGGTGCCGAGGAAGTGGATAAGCACTGTAACGCTGATAAGTTTGGTTCACACAGGCTCTCACACTTCTTTTTTGGTGCGCGCAATAAGGAAGATGAAGGGAGCAGCCATGCGACGGCGGCTGATTCCTTGTGTACAACCGCATACTGTATCGTTATGATCTCAGAAAACTCAACGCCAGGACAGTTCCCATTCGACATCCGGCTGCCGAAGAACTGGACACTGCGGTGAAAGTCAGAGTGACGGAGGAAGAAAAGCAGAAGGTCAGACAGCTTGAGGTCGCACAGCCGGCTGCTACACCGCGGACGGCCACACAGCTGACGACTTCGTTGGCCTACGTCGAAGAGGCTTCAATAGCACAGCCGACTGACTCTCAGTCTGTCCGTGTTTTTGCGGGCAGTGAATCAAGTGCTGAGAATGCTGCGGACGAATAGAGCCCAAGTACCGCCGCTAAAAATGACACTTCCGTTCCAGGAACCACCCACCCAGTATCCGATGGCAGTATGGGTCCAGAGGACCGCCTCGCCCTGATCACTGACGTGAAATTGATCCTGTATGATTTACGTGGTGACAGCACTGCGTTTGTGTGCGTGTCTCGGGCGTTGCTGCTTCTTCTGGGCCTGTGTGCACTTGTGGCATTCTTCTGAGCCGAAGAGTGTGGAATTGCGACTCCTCACGTAGGTTTTGTGCCGCG
>NW_915757.1:0-1605 GCF_000209065.1 Trypanosoma cruzi
ATTTGTTTTTCCCACCTCATTATTTTGTTGATTGGTGCTTGCCGCGGCCTTTTGAGGCGGGGCGTGAGATGGACCGAGAGAGCGTGTGTCGTGCGGCGGTGCTGTGATTTGGTGCTGCCCACGTTTGTGCAGATAATTTCGTTTGTGTCCGCGTTCTTGCCGCGGCGGTGCACCGGGAGCGTGTGACTGATCACTGTATCACTTGCGGACTGTTTTGGCAGGACTTTGAATGGCGTCGTCGAA
Organism: Trypanosoma cruzi; assembly: GCF_000209065.1. NCBI lineage: Eukaryota > Euglenozoa > Kinetoplastea > Trypanosomatida > Trypanosomatidae > Trypanosoma > Trypanosoma cruzi. The sequence continues at coordinate 244 of NW_915757.1, forward strand.
TGATGAAATTCCGCGTCCATTTGTGTGTGTGTGTGTGTGTGTGTGTGTTGGCTTCCTCTGTGACTTGCCGTGTTGTTGTTTTTTTTATGTGGGCGATGTTTTTCCGTGATGTCCCTTACAGATTTTATTTTGTCCGCACCTTGCGTGAGTGATGTGCCCTGCTCTGCTCCTCGCTGACGTGTCTGATGTATTGCCGCTCTTGCTGCTGTACTCTCCACTTCTTAAACACAGACACACGCTAGGAAAGAAAGCAACCAAACGCGAATCGCTACTGTGAAATTCGAAGGCTCTGAAAGGACCAACAGCACACACACCGCCCACACACACATATTTATATGCTCTCACGTGTTGCTGCAGTGATGGCACCCCGCACACACAACCGTCGCCGCGTGACCGGATCCAGCGGAAGGAGGAGGGAAGGAAGAGAGAGTGAGCCGCGGAGGCCCAACATGTCCCGGCATCTCTTCTGCACTGCAGTGCTTCTCATTGTTGTGATGATCTGCTGTGGATGTGGAGCTGCACACGCTGAGCAGGCAGGGGCCACTGTTGATCCGTTCACAGGGACGACGCCGATATCATTTGCTAATTGGAAGGAGTTTAACGAGGCCGGGAGGAAAATCACCTCGCTCCGTGCTCCTGGCCTCGTTAAAGTGGGTGAAGATGTATTTGCCGTTGCTGAAGCGCAGTGCGGGGAGGAGAACGGAGCCGGCAGCTGTGCTGGGATTGTCTCAAAGCACCTGAATATAAGTGGTGACCCAATGGATATTTCGACGTCGGATATAAGTTTGTTTTGCATGCAACTTGGGGACGCCGCCGCGAATAATTTTGGGACAACAGAAGTGTTGCGACCAACGACGCTTGTGTTTGGTAACAGTGTTTACATGCTCCTGGGAAACCAAAGCCATACAAAGACGCAGTTTCAAGGTGAGAATGAGCGGGGTCTTTTACTCGTGAAGGGAACTGTCGCCAATGAGGGTGGAAACAACAAGAAACTTTTGTGGAATGAGGCCCATGTGGTGAAGCCTGAACCCAGAGGAGAATCTCATTCCTTGACCGAGTTAATTGGCGGTGGAGGATCGGGTGCTGTGATGCGTGACGGCACGCTTGTGTTTCCCATGCAGGCCAAAGGCAACGATGGACAGAGCGTTTTACTCTCTATGAGTTTACCCCGTCAAAGAACAAATGGGAATTTTCATCCGAAGCGACTGGTAAAGGCTGCAGGGATCCATCCATTGTGGAGTGGGGAGAAAACGAAGGCGACGAAAGACCCTTCATGATGGCTCGGTGTGCTGGAGGCTACTATGACGTTTACAGGTCCACTTCGCATGGAGTCAGTTGGTATGATTTGGGCGAGCCAATTAA
>NW_915758.1:0-1605 GCF_000209065.1 Trypanosoma cruzi
GAAAAAAAAAAAAAATAAAACACAAACAAAAAAAACCGCAACAAATTCAGCACACCCTCTAACAAAATAATAATCCAACAATCGTCAAGGAAACGGGGCAGTTAATTAATGTACTTTATCATCTGCCCAGCCTCATCGTGACGCACATTCTTCCCACATTTTTCGAAGTAAAAGAAATTGTAAAAAAAAAAAAAAAAATGATTTTCCCCATTCTAATGGCACAGTTTTAACAAATTGATATTCAATTTCACAATGACACTTTTCTCCCCTTTCCTTCCTTTTGTTCCCACAGCCGTGTTGCCGCCAGTGTAAATAGGGAAAAGAGAAGATGCTGGTGGGAAAAAGGGCACACCGCCTACACGCGCGCAGCCTTAAACTGAGAGGGAGAAACAAACAAACAAAAAATAAAGAATGGTGGAGCCAAATCATGCCTTTTGATCCGCTCTTTCCGCATGATGCTTCCTTTCTCCCACAGTCGCTGCATTACCCACATCTCTTCTTTTTTAATTTAAAAATCGTGGACAAACAGGCAGGAACTGCAAGAGACACGTGAATACACATGCAAGGCGGCAGAGAGGCGTAAATAATAAGTAATGAAAAAACAATAATTAAGCCACATCTCCGTCATCGTACACGGTGCTTCCTTGGTTCTTTATCACCTTAGGGACCTCAAAGTTTTCGTATCCAGAAGGAACAGTCATGAGCACCTCATCATCGTACACGGTGCTTCCTTGGTTCTTTACCACCTTAGGGACCTCAAAGTTTTCGTATCCGGAGGGAACAGTCATGAGCACCTCATCACCCAACGTTAAACTACGCAGCATCTGGCTGTTATCATTGTGGTTTCCATCATTCCTGCCAATTGCATACAAGGGCTCACGTTTCACCTCCCGCAATACCATGTGCACCACCCACTTCGATTCATCGTCAACACCGCGGCAACGGTAGAAGCAGACGGTGATTAGCGCAACGGCAGCAATAACCGGCAGCAATACTGCAATCAAGACAACATACCAATTCTTCTGCAACCACGGAACCACTACAGCCGGTGGAAGTGTCGTAGTGCTGACGACGTACCCTTTTTGAGCCTCACAGACGACGCCAAATGAACGGTAAGGCGTTTCGGTGTGGTCTTTAGGCGCAGGATACCAATCATACCACGTTGCTTGCTCATTGTTATCCGTCGTTTTCAGACGAAGTATTAAGAACGTCTTGCCGTGATAAGGGTAGTGATAGGGCCAATAAGCCTTGTACCCGTTCATTGGCCCCACGCCAACAAGCGTATACAGTGTGCCCCTGAAAAAAGCAACACCAAGACCATCAGCCGAGGAGTCGGCAAACGCACCTTTATTCCACTTGAAGATGCAGTTTAACGTTGCCCACTTCAAACCTCGTCCACACCTTTTTTTGGGATCTGTTGTTGGGGTCGCTTCGTGGTCGGCGTCTCCGCCCAGGTACACATGGCTTGTTTTGTATTTAGGGACTGCGGTCTTTCTCAACTCACCCGCGATGGCCACATGTGCAGCAGGTGTTTGATCCGCAGAAAGGACGCCTCCACCCAAATGGCAGGCGTCATCAGAGCTAAAATAACTCACGTCACCGGCA
>NW_915759.1:0-1606 GCF_000209065.1 Trypanosoma cruzi
TGGTTTGGAACCGTTATGAGATGGTTAGAGGACATACATGACTATGAGTTTAGATATGACAAGATAGAATATGAGAGAGGTCCTATAAACCGGAGAAAGTGTCACAATAAAGAAATTTTATTAGTAAGTAAATGTGGTTTGAAATAGGACTACTTGTTTTAGGTTTTTTCCATTGTGTCATTTATTTATTTGACGTGGCAGAAAAGTACAGAGAATATGAAGATGAACCAATGCCTGCAAATGTTCAGTATATGTACTCGTAAGAGATATTTTTATCTAATATTAAATGGACGCACAGAACTTAGCGAATGCACAGCAACCTGGACAACCAAACCCAGAGAATATTCCAAATGAAGTTAGAATACAAACTGCAATGGCAAACTATGGTCAAGTGCCAACAGATGTACAAATGCAAACTGCCATGTCAAATGACGCTGCGTTAGGTTTGCCACCATGGTATGCAAATATGAGATGGAAAGAGTTTTATACAAACCCTGAAGTGGGATATAAACAACTTTATGCAGATGACGCGAACACAGGAGTTGACCCAGAATATGTTTTCTACCAGAGGAGAAACAGAATGTATGAGCTCCAGTTAAAGAATGCTATGGAACTCAACAGGAAACGTAAGAGACTAGGCGGACATTAGATTTTTACATATAGTAAAATGGGTTTCTTCAGTAGTATTGGAAACTTCTTTCGAAATGTTGGAAGAGGTATATGGAATGGAATAAAATCTGTCGGAAAAGGAATTTGGAACGGAGTCAAAAATATTGGTAAAAGAGTAGGTCAGTTCGTTGGTATTATACCTAAAGACCCTGAACCAGAAGAACAAGCTCCTGTTATACAACAGCCTGAACCTGCACCACAGTCTAGTTGGCAACCAAATCCAACACCTCAACCGTATTAAAAAATTATATTTTTACCGTTCGATAGTAGTTGTATATGAAACTAAGTTCTAAGTAAAACGCATGGTATAATGGAATTATTCTTTTTCTTCCATCTGTAGTAAACCATACTTGAAAGTCTGAAATACTTCCACTTGGTGGTTCGTATAACTTTGTAGGTTTTTCGTAAAAGTCATTTGCCAAGCATAAGAAAGAGTTTTGGGCGCCAGAAAATGAAGCATGAACAATAATAGCAGCTGGGTCGAAAACATTTTCATATGTTCCATTAGGGTTTTCGACTTCATAAAAGTCTGGGTGTACTGGATATGCTGCAGGCTGATTTAACATCCTCATAAATCTATACCATGCCAAGTTGTTATATTTTGTAGAAATATAAACGTTTTCTCCAAGGTCTTCTATTCTATTGATTTTAACAGTTGCATTTTTCCTGTCATAAATAATATCGAGATGGTATTCTCCTTCGTCAATGTTATACTGTTTTGCATATTCGATATAGATATCGTTTATTTTTTCTTGAAAAGCTTGAAGAGTTGTTTCTAAGTTTACAAGCAAACTAACTTGTAGTTAGTATACAAGTCTTGGGTATGATGGCACTGCGTTCCACTTTACCCAATACTTGTGAATTTGACACTTTACAAAACCGTTAACGTATATTTTACAACACAAAAGACAACACTAACTTAACCTTAAATATTTAC
>NW_915760.1:0-1606 GCF_000209065.1 Trypanosoma cruzi
GGGACTGGTGAGTGGGATGTACCTGCATCTCGGAATTGATGTTCACAGTGTTCGACTGCAACCCAATACCGTTCGCTTCAAACGCCATCACTTTATCCACTTACCTACTGAGTCCTCATAGTCACTTGCTTGTGCAATCGGTTCAAGTTGAAATTCACTTGATATTGTTTACTTGAATGTTCCCATTGAAGTTTCTAGGACTGCAACTGGTCAGTCTGTAATTGGCACATGTGCATACTGTGCGAATTGCCTCGATATTGCCTCGATATTGCCTCGATATTGCCTCGATTGACAAGCATTGTAAGCAAAGATGTGTATTGGCTAGTAGTGGAATGCAGGACACTCGTTTCGACGTATTTGGGACTGGTGAGTTGGATGTACCTGCATCTCGGAATTGATGTTCACAGTGTTCGACTGCAACCCAATACCGTTCGCTTCAAACGCCATCACCTTATCCACTTACCTACTGAGTCCTCATAGTCACTTGCTTGTGCAATCGGTTCAAGTTGAAATTCACTTGATATTGTTTACTTGAATGTTCCCATTGAAGTTTCTAGGACTGCAACTGGTCAGTCTGTAATTGGCACATGTGCATACTGTGCGAATTGCCTCGATATTGCCTCGATTGACAAGCATTGTAAGCAAAGATGTGTATTGGCTAGTAGTGGAATGCAGGACACTCGTTTCGACGTATTTGGGACTGGTGAGTTGGATGTACCTGCATCTCGGAATTGATGTTCACAGTGTTCGACTGCAACCCAATACCGTTCGCTTCAAACGCCATCACCTTATCCACTTACCTACTGAGTCCTCATAGTCACTTGCTTGTGCAATCGGTTCAAGTTGAAATTCACTTGATATTGTTTACTTGAATGTTCCCATTGAAGTTTCTAGGACTGCAACTGGTCAGTCTGTAATTGGCACATGTGCATACTGTGCGAATTGCCTCGATATTGCCTCGATATTGCCTCGATATTGCCTCGATATTGCCTCGATATTGCCTCGATTGACAAGCATTGTAAGCAAAGATGTGTATTGGCTAGTAGTGGAATGCAGGACACTCGTTTCGACGTATTTGGGACTGGTGAGTTGGATGTACCTGCATCTCGGAATTGATGTTCACAGTGTTCGACTGCAACCCAATACCGTTCGCTTCAAACGCCATCACCTTATCCACTTACCTACTGAGTCCTCATAGTCACTTGCTTGTGCAATCGGTTCAAGTTGAAATTCACTTGATATTGTTTACTTGAATGTTCCCATTGAAGTTTCTAGGACTGCAACTGGTCAGTCTGTAATTGGCACATGTGCATACTGTGCGAATTGCCTCGATATTGCCTCGATATTGCCTCGATATTGCCTCGATTGACAAGCATTGTAAGCAAAGATGTGTATTGGCTAGTAGTGGAATGCAGGACACTCGTTTCGACGTATTTGGGACTGGTGAGTTGGATGTACCTGCATCTCGGAATTGATGTTCACAGTGTTCGACTGCAACCCAATACCGTTCGCTTCAAACGCCATCACCTTATCCACTTACCTACTGAGTCCTCATAGTCACTTGCTTGTGCAATCGGTTCAAGTTGAAATTCACTTGATATTGTTT
>NW_915761.1:0-1606 GCF_000209065.1 Trypanosoma cruzi
ACTCCGCGGTGGTGCTGAGCGGCAATGTTTTCACGCCGTGGCGGCATCGTCAAGCGCCATTCGAGTTGTCAGATCTTCTCTGAGGGTGTGGTGGCGCTCCGTGTTTGCGGTGGTGGGCAACACGTTTCATATGGCTGGAGGCAACGGGACTCTTATACATCTTGAGGGAACTAGACAGTCCTTGTCACTGAGTGTACTGAACAACTCTGCCGTGGTGATCCGAGGCAACGTTGTGTCGAGGCCGGTGAAGTACTTCATTTCATTTCTTTGGACTTTGCGTGTGGAGTCTTTTTCAGCGGTTGTGTTTCAGGGCAACGAGATGCAGGGAAGCTTGGTTGTGTTTTATTCAAGCCACTCCTACAACATCTACTACAACTCCTGGCTGCAGTTGAGCGGCAACCTCTGCCGTGAATCCCCATCGGAAGCTTTCCTCTTTATTAACTCCGAGGTGAATCTCCGCGACTCCACGGTGTCAGTATCTAGCAACCAATTTTTATCCAGCACAGGCACGCCGAAAGTGCTGCAGATACTCAAAAGGTCCCGCGATCTCACAAACGGAGCGATTGTGGCTGCGTGCAACACTGTGAACGGCGAGGAGGAGGCGAAATACAGCATCCCGTCCGTGTACAATGCCACATTTCTGACCTGCAGCGACCCATGCACTCTCGCGGCATCGTGCTTTCCCGCGTACACGACGACGGCCTCGAGTGATGGCTGTGCCTGCACGTGCGCGGAGGGCGGCCATGGCGATGCGTGTCTGCCCGTTGCTGTCCCCGAGCCCTCAAGCACTGACGGCGCCGACTTGTGCGTGCGGGACGTGAGTGTAGACGTGGAGGTGAACGTCAGTTTCGGGACGTCGGTGGTGTGCTACGTTGGTGTGACCTTTGCGGCGGACGTCGTGGTGGACGTGGAGTCGATGTCGGGGAGCGTGCGCAACGTGACGCTGGCGAACTGCACTATTTTGGGCGGAGCGAGCCTGTACGTTGTTGGGTGGCGGTCCGACCCGCCTGCTGGCGAGCGCGCCGATGTGTTGATCAGCGGGCTTGAGTCGCGCTCCGGCGGCGGCGTGCTGGTGGCGAACCGATTTCCGCCGGGCTCGCGCGTCACTGTGGTGGACTCGGTGCTGATTGCAGAGAATCGTGTTGCGTACCGCGGCGCCTACGACCTTGGCGCCGCCTCCGCGTGCCTCGTGGTGCACAGCGTGAATCTGACTGGGAGCGTGCTGACCATCGCGCGCGCGCATGTGGCAGCTGTGTTCGACGACGCTGTTGGTGTGCTGGTTGTTGGCGGCGTGGCGCTGTCGTCGCGCGGTGCGCTGTACGTGGACGGGCTGTCGGTGCAGACGGCGCTGGGGCTGTGCGTGTCGGTGGAGGGCGGTGTTGCGGCCAGTGGCGGCTCCGTGGTGGCGTTTGTTGACAGCGGCTTTCTGTTGTGCAAGCACGCGGTGTCTGTGCGTGGGGCTGTGAGCGTGTCGGGCTCCGCTGTGGCGTTTGTGCGGAACGACTTTTTGTCGACGGAGGACTACGCGGTGGCGTTTTATTCGACGGTGAGCCTGGCCGACGGGTCGATGCTGCTGGCGAAGGGCAACGTGCACGACGGCGCCTCG
>NW_915764.1:0-1607 GCF_000209065.1 Trypanosoma cruzi
ACAACCCTGAATTACCTCCTGCTTGGAGGAATTTCGCGAGCTCCTGCCCACAATGGTGCTGCACTCGGCGTATCGTTTTCGAGCGGCTGCTGCACCACACGCTGTGGTCTAAATTTTTGTTTCGAATTATGAATGGCGGGAGTCAGAGGCACTCTCTTTCAATGTATGTTTGCGTGTGCACACACTGGACACCAAACAACCCTGAACTATCCGCTGCTTGGAGGAATTTCGCGAGCTCCTGCCCACAATGGTGCTGCAGTCGGCGGATCGTTTTCGAGCGGCTGCTGCACCACACGCTGTGGTCTAAATTTTTGTTTCGAATTATGAATGGCGGGAGTCAGAGGCACTCTCTTTCAATGTATGTTTGCGTGTGCACACACTGGACACCAAACAACCCTGAATTATCCGCTGCTTGGAGGAATTTCGCGAGCTCTTGCCCACAATGGTGCTGCACTCGGCGGATCGTTTTCGAGCGGCTGCTGCACCACACGCTGTGGTCTAAATTTTTGTTTCGAATTATGAATGGCGGGAGTCAGAGACACTCTCTTTCAATGTATGTTTGCGTGTGCACACACTGGACACCAAACAACCCGGAACTATCCGCTGCTTGGAGGAATTTCGCGAGCTCCTGCCCACAAGGGTGCTGCACTCGGCGGATCGTTTTCGAGCGGCTGCTGCACCACACGTTGTGGTCTAAATTTTTGTTTCGAATTATGAATGGCGGGAGTCAGAGGCACTCTCCTTCAATGTATGTTTGCGTGTGCACACACTGGACACCAAACAACCCTGAACTATCCGCTGCTTGGAGGAATTTCGCGAGCTCTTGCCCACAAGGGTGCTGCACTCGGCGGATCGTTTTCGAGCGGCTGCTGCACCACACGTTGTGGGTCTATGTTTTTGTTTCGAATTATGAATGGCGGGAGTCAGAGACACTCTCTTTCAAATGTATGTTTGCGTGTGCACACACTGGACACCAAACAACCCTGAACTATCCGCTGCTTGGAGGAATTTCGCGAGCTCCTGCCCACAATGGTGCTGCAGTCGGCGGATCGTTTTCGAGCGGCTGCTGCACCACACGCTGTGGTCTAAATTTTTGTTTTGAATTATGAATGGCGGGAGTCAGAGACACTCTCTTTCAATGTATGTTTGCGTGTGCACACACTGGACACCAAACAACCCTGAATTATCCGCTGCTTGGAGGAATTTCGCGAGCTCTTGCCCACAAGGGTGCTGCAGTCGGCGGATCGTTTTCGAGCGGCTGCTGCACCACACGCTGTGGTCTAAATTTTTGTTTTGAATTATGAATGGCGGGAGTCAGAGACACTCTCTTTCAATGTATGTTTGCGTGTGCACACACTGGACACCAAACAACCCTGAACTATCCGCTGCTTGGAGGAATTTCGCGAGCTCCTGCCCACAAGGGTGCTGCACTCGGCGGATCGTTTTCGAGCGGCTGCTGCACCACACGCTGTGGTCTAAATTTTTGTTTTGAATTATGAATGGCGGGAGTCAGAGGCACTCTCTTTCAATGTATGTTTGCGTGTGCACACACTGGACACCAAACAACCCTGAATTATCCGCTGCTTGGAAGAATTTCGCGAGCTCTT
>NW_915765.1:0-1608 GCF_000209065.1 Trypanosoma cruzi
CAGTTGATGCAGCTCCACTTCCCGCTGCATCAACTGTTGTTTGAAGTGATTAAAGCGTTCCGTGATGATGTTTTCGACACTATCGTATGAGTTAAAATATTGGGCGGTCACGCGGTTGAGTTCACTGGCTTGACTTTCAAGAACCGTCTTTTTCTGTGTTATCAGGCCCATGTCACGCGAGAGCTGCTGCCGGATATCAGCCGCTGCCCGGGCGGCACCCATATTCTCATGATTTTTGTGAGGCCCAACCTGAAGACAATACGCACAACACATTTCCTCGCACTGAGAACAGTAAAACTCGGCACGATACTCTTCATGACCACGAACATGGCATTTTTTTTGCATTCCTCGCAGCTTCTGTTGACTCCCGATTTTTGCTGTCACATGGCCCCGTTTAGCAGCGCTCTTGTGCACGGCTATGTTGCAATCATTGCAGTAGACGAACATGCATTCATGGCACTGTACGGCTGCAGGAACTTCTTCGCACCACTGGCACATGGGTGCACCATCCGTCCCCTCCGCTATCATTTTCACATGGCTAGCAACTCTGGCGTCAGAAAAACTCTGCAGGTTTCGTGCCGACACCGCAGCGTGCAGTACATTGCAGAGGGGACATGCAAAACCGTCACTGTTTTGAGATTCCAACTTGGCGCGCACACAGTCAGTGCAATAACTGTGCCTGCAGTCAAATGTGAGCGGGAGTTTCAAAACGTTAAAACAAAGTCCACATGTAACGCCACGCGGCTCCTCAATTCTGCCATCTGTGTCCGTCGCCATGGGAACACTCCCTTCCAACCCCGTTCCGCCCGCCAACTGTGAACGAAACCACGGCTATCCAGAGCTCTAATTCATTCCCCACCGCATCGCAGGGCAGACACACACACACACAAACACACAAACAAAAAAAAACCAAAAAAAAAAAAAAAACATAACAAAAGAAAAAAAAAAAAAAAGGGCGCCTTGAAGCAATAATTTCCATAAACACTCATCAAAAACCCCACACGGAAAATGCCACAAAAATATACATTTACATACGCATGGAGACGGGTGACAAAAAAAAAAAAAAAAAAAAAGGAAAAAAAAAAGGAAACCGGTTACAAAAGGCCCAAAAATTAATTTCTTCTGTGTGTCTATGCATCTTGGAAGTAGGCAAGTACCGTGTTGGTGGCGAAAAAAAGGAAAACAACATCAACAGCAGACGTCGGCAAGAAGCGTATGTACGGCTTCGCCATCAAAAGGGCCCAATAAACACAATAGAGAGCGTTTAAAAGCAGGCAAACATATGTGACTGCATCGTCCATCAATTGGGCTCCGTTGCTTCGCCTTGAACACCATTAAACAGCAAGCTTAACCAAATTTTTTCTACCATAAATAAATGTCATACACACACACACAAACACACACACACACACACAATTACCCACTGCGCCACGCCGTTATAAAAAGAAAGACGGTGAGAGTAAGAGAGAGTTTTATACGGAATAGACGAAGTCCATATCTCGTATTATTCCACTTTCTTTATTCCTGGCATTTTATTACTATCTTTTGGGCGTCTGCCCGTTTCTATGTGCGTTTGCGGTCAAGAAAATTCAAACAACCTTCGCCTTT
>NW_915766.1:0-1608 GCF_000209065.1 Trypanosoma cruzi
TCACACCGCCTTCAGCACCAGGGCCATCCTTGCGGCGGTGCTCCCTCGCAACATACTCCACGGCGTACTTGATGATCTGACCCACGCCATAGCTCGTCGTGCGGAGCGGGTTCCGCTTGGCCTCGGGGATCATCGGCAGGCCAGACGCAACAGCCATCTCCACCACAACCACGCGGTTCGCAACGTCACACGCAAAATGCGGTCGGTATTCGCCGCCGCTGTAATTCAACGGCTCGCCTAGGGGGCCGAGAACAAGCGGCGCCGGCGTCGAATCGCAGGAGTCGGTGGTGCCAGCAGTCGACACATCCACTCGGGTGAAGGTGTACGGCGACGACAAGGCCGAGTGGGACGGAAAGAACAGGCTGTCCAGCAGGCCGGCGCCACCATCCGACATGGGGCAGTGCACCACCTCCGCCCGGGCAGAGCCGCCCTTCTCAACACAGCGGAACGCCCGCTCAAGGGCAAGGCCAGCGTTGCACGCGGTAAGTGTCCCTTTAAAAGAGTCACAGCACGTGAGCACGTTCTCCCAAGAATGGCGCCTCATCGATGAAGACATTTAAAATCAATTATCAAACAATTAATTTCGTTTTGTTATTGTTGCTTTCGCTGATTTTCGTGTTGCTATGAACCCTCGCCACAGGCACGTCAAGAAGGCAAGAAGAGTTGAGTACAGGCAAAAAAGAAAAAAAAAACAAGAAGGGGCCAAGTACGACGCCATACACGTGTAAATGCGGCAAAGAAGGGACTAGGGAGACACGCCTCGGAAACACACACGCACACACACACTCAATGCGACACGTCTGGACGAAGGACGGCCGTCAAATATTTTTTAAAAAATCGTTTTTTTATTCCAAACCCTCTTCCTGTGCATAAAGCATTACTCCGCCTTACATTCTTAAACAAATAAAACAAGACGATCCACCTGCCTTAAATTTTAATTAAAATCTTAGCAGTTTAGCTTAGGGGGAGAGGGGGGAATAGGAGCCCTCCCAGCCCCTGTGCCGCTGCATTATTGCAACGTGCGGCAACGGACTACAAGTGAGCACGAAGTTTTGCGGCTGCAGGGACAGCGGCGGGAGCCTTGCCGGCATACCTCTCCTCCTCTCCGGCCAGGAAGCGTCTCATCCGCTCCTCCACGCAAACACCCGCATTTCCCAGCGCCTCCGACACAGGGAAGTGATGTGGTGTCAGAGACAGCAGGTGGACACGTGGGATGGCGGCAGCAAGCGCTGCGTCCTTGTACTCCTTCTTCTCACGCATTTGCTCATGCAGCAAACGCCGCACCTGCTCCGCGTCCCGATAGGCAGTCCTGCCACAGATCACCACAACATCCCCCAACAGCTTCTGGCCAACGCTTTGGCGCCGCATATTCTCCACCACCACCATCTGCAGCAGCCTTCCCAAAGTCTTGTTGAAGCGAATGGTCTGCTCGTCAAAGGAACCCTCGCCGGTGATCATGCAGTCGCAGCGTTGAAGTTTCGCCGGAAGGTCCAGCAGCTCCGCGACAACATCGGTACCGGTCATCCACTTCGCGCCCACGACGAAGCGGAAAAAGCCACTCATGCCACCGGCGCCACCACCGCCAGGGGTGTGGCGAAGAGCCTCAAC
>NW_915767.1:0-1608 GCF_000209065.1 Trypanosoma cruzi
AGTTTCTCATCATAGAAAACAAACCAGCTAAGAATAATAAAGGGATGAAGGGAATAAGAATGGGTTCACCATATCCTCAAAGTCTAACAGCAAGTAAGTGCATATTTATATATGCGTATATCATCCGATAGCCACAATTGTGGACCGCTCACTCTATTCGGATTGGGTACATATTAATTACCTATTAATTACTTGCTAAGTGGCAGAATTTGGGTTCCTCCAGCCAAACGACACCGCTGCTCCCCTTCGTCAATTCCTGAAGTGTAAAAAACACAACCGCGTGAAATGCCGTCTGCGGGGTTTTCTGCAGACCGCACGTAAGCAAAGAATGCCTGTAATCCGCGAGAATCCAAAAACCCATATTTCCGTCGCAGATCCCACGTCATGGCGTGCAATTTTGATCTGCCTTTATTCGCAGCTCCTCGTAGCAAAGTGTTTGTTCACCCAAACGTCCATGGTGGATAGCAAAACGGCGGAAAAGACCGATAAGGCCAAGCGTACCGCGCAAGCATCGTCCTGCATGATAAGAAAAGGCCTCTTCTCCCACTTCCATCCGGCAATTTTAACGTCGCCGGTGCCTGGAATGAAAACGGCTCCCCATCCATGAAGCAACGCATCCGTGATGACTGCGGCAGAAGCCTTTTCGGTGAGCTTGATGGTCTGCACACGACTATATTCTCGATGATGTGCCCTCATCCCTCGCCCAAACCAACCGCTGACGGCTGAAAGTTCGCCGGGGATGTTTCCTGCAGAATCCCCCGGTTAAGTGCGGATAATCTTCGTCGCACTGCCTTGATGAAAAGGTAGTAGCCACGTAAACACGTGGCCAAAATGGCAGCCGCGTATACAAAGCGTGACGCCATGACCTCCATTTCCGCGATGGCCAAATAATTGAGCGCCGGCATGCCGCGCATACAGACCGGACAAACTCTCACTCAAGGACACCGCCCGGCGAGTGTGATCAAACAGCACCCCAAGGAATGTGTACTGCGTGGTGCCCGATTCGCGGTCCTCCCCCATCGTGGTGTGACAACTGTCCGCATTACGAAGTACTTGGACTTCCCACAATGTCACATCGCTTTTCGACCCTGCACTGCGTATATCATCGATCCATACGTCGATACGCACCAATGGAATTGCAGCCCGGAGAGGGCCAACCACCGTCGTCACCCCCGCAATTGCCGAAGTAATCATCTGGAGAATTTCTGGACCAACCTTGCATCCCATTGGGAGCCGTGTCAGCTCCACCAGCGTGCCGTCCTCCACGCGGCATCAAAAGGGATGCCGAGTCTCCCGCGGTAAAGATAAATGAAAAAACAATGTCTTTAATTCCACGCAGGAAGCGGCCTCAGTCATCGCAGGTGACAAATAATGGGAAATGTGTAAAAGATAAACATTGGCCTCATAAGGGTCGTCTCCGTTCCTGTCACGTGGCCACGCGATCTTTCGCCGTCGTAAACCGGTGGGTTTCTCCTCCACAACCGAGAAAGGCATTATCCATCTGCCGCTTATTGTTGTGAAAGAAGCGTCCTCAAATATTCCTGCTTCCTTCATTAATCGTGCATCAGCGACTGGAATCCTCCGTGAGCCTTCGCGCGCTTTACCGAA
>NW_915768.1:0-1608 GCF_000209065.1 Trypanosoma cruzi
CGGTCTGCAGACAACCGCGCAGACGGCATACCGCGCGGTCGTGTTTTTACAATTCAGTACTTGGCGAGGGGAAGCGGCGGTGTCCTGTGGCTGAAGGACCCCAAAGTCCGCCAGTCCGTAAGTAATAAATATAAATATATTTCTTATCCGAATAGAGTGAGCGGGGGCACGATTGAGGCTAACGGATGACATGTCTATATAAATATACACTTACTAGGTGTTAAACCTTGGGAATGTGGTGAATTGATTCTTATTCCATTCATTTCTTTCTTATTCCTATCTGGTTTGGTTTCTATTATTGAGAAACTTAAAATTCTGCCAGCGCCCAGAAGGTTTTTCTCGCTTTTTTTTTTTTTTTTTTTTTTTTTGCTGTGGCGTGCTCACTCTCCCCATGGAGAGTAGGAACGCTTTTCATGACTGTTTGCTTCTCTTGCCCACACCTCTTGTGTGCAGAAGTATTTGACGATATTTTTATTTTAATGGACATCGACGCTAAAAATAATAATAAGGATATATATATATATATCTTTACTAATTTGCGACTCGCTTCCAATTGGAATAACTTTTGTTCTTCAGCTTTGTGGGCTTTCTCTTTTTTTTTTTTTTCTTTTAGTCATACACCCCAGCTGTGCATTTTTTTTTTCTTGTCTACATTCAATTGTTGTACTCTTTGTCCTCCTATTTTATTTTCTGTGTCTCTGCATGCAAACGTACACACATAAAAAAAAAAAAAAAGAATGCACATTGCAGTGCAATCGGCTGCTTTTCTCAAAGTCGGTACTTCCACTTGCGTGTGGCTGTTTGCTTCCGCGGCCAGGGAAGGAATGAGAGTGCGCCGTTATTCTCCTTTTTTGTGAATCCGAGGGCACTGCGTGTGACTGGGTGGAGTGCGGCGCCGCATCCCATTTAGGGTGAGATGGCAGTGAAGTTTTTTTGCCGCGTCGTGGATGAATGAGGGCTCGCTTCCGCGTGTGGCTGGCGGGGTGGGTGTTCTCTCAGTGCGCGTTGTGTGTTGGCTGCGGGGCTGTGGCCGTATACCGTTGGCCGTGGAATTAAACTGGAGGCGGTGGCGGTGGCTCTCTTCTCCTCGTTCACGGTGGGTGACTGCTGGCGATTTGCGCGCGTTTGTTTTGTGGACGCCGTTTCGCGGTGTGTGCACTGTGCGAGCCGTGGGGCGCCGCATCCTTCTTCTTTTGCGCCCACTCACAGCGCTGCGACGACGTGTGTGTCTGCTTGCCAGCATTGGTGTAAGATTGGCTGTCTTCTTGTTGTCTTGCTGTGTTCTAAACAGGGGCAGGAATGGAACTGACGGTTTTGTCGGCATGTATCTCTTTCTTTTTTCTAAAGAGTATAACGGCCGAGGATTTGGATAAAGTGCGTTGTGCAGCCCCCTTTTTTTTAGTCATAGCGGCAGCAGTGGGACTCTGCGGCTGCTTGCTCGTTGCATGTGTCGCATCTTCCGCTGTTGCTTCCTTGCTGTGTTGGTGGAGGAACGGGGGAGCGACGGCGTTAGTGGAATGGCGCCCCAGTGGGAGAGGGAAGGCACCGACCGCTGCTGACGGTGACGGCCTTTGCTGCAGGCGATCTGACGAGATGAGTTACCGGTGT
>NW_915769.1:0-1608 GCF_000209065.1 Trypanosoma cruzi
CGCCGAAATCCGTAGGGATGCCACGTGGATTGGCAAATGTTGTTTTCCTGAGGCTTTTCACTCGCGGCCATGCCGCGACTGACGCCGCTGGCTCAGAAGAGGCGCGGGCCCCAGAGAGAAGCAGGGAGGTTATCGGCGCGCTCGCAATTGGCTTGCGAGAACTTCGGCTTGAGCTGGAGGAGGAGCGTGGAAAGCGTGAGACGCTAGAAAGGGAATTTTGCCGACTCCAATGGGAGAGGCGGCGGCCTCGTCACCGCAGCACCGCGGAGGAAATTCACCGCTGGCAGATGGAGGAGCTGCGCCGACAAAGGGGTGTGACATGGCGGACACAGAGTCTAAGTGTGGTGAATTCAAACTGAAAGAAGGGCTTGCCGCGGTGATTGAGAGGATTGGCTGGGAATTATTTTTTTTTTTGCGTGCATTTTTTTGCTTTAAAATTTGCGGGGGGATGGCCTAGGAATACGGATCGATCATCAAACTGCCCCATCGTCGTATCTTTTCGCATTTTGTTATAATAGAGACCCGGCAGGTGAATGACTGAAAAAGAAACCAACAGTACGAGTAGCGGTTTAGGAGCGCCTCTTCGTTTTAGCACAATTCACGTGGATCATTTTGAAGTGGTGCAAAGAAAATGCCATAATGAAGGGATTTTGCGAGTTTGCTGCGCGAAATACGTTGTGGGTTTGGGAGGGAAACGCCTTTTTAAAAAATAGACAGCCTGCAGCCGCCCAAAAAAAGCGTCATCTAGTAAACGAAGATGCTGTTAACTCTGTTGAACGAAGAGCTTAGGACCGCACAAACGCTTCAGGTATGACTAAAAAAAGGGAGTCCACGCGGATTTTTGAACATGCTGCCGCGACAGAAACATACCGCTTTTGACCTGCGAGAATTTAACCGGAATGCTTTCAAAACGACGTGTGCGACGCCTCTGGCCACTGCTACAACATGGTTGGAAATATATTAAGGCAACATACAAGTGTCAAAGCGCACCATAACACGCGCTAGCCATCACAGCCCCACCGGAATCTGGATGGACGGAAAGAGCATGTGGCCGGTGCGTTTGGAGGTTTGTGGCGATGTTTGCCCGTCTGAGGAGGAGGATGTTTGCTGGAGCGATGGCATTTGATGCTGGCATAATGGAGGGTGCACTGTTTCCGCTTCATGCTATTTCTGTTGATCTTTGGTGCTGACTTCCCTCCGCCACCCTTCACCCATTTTGTGTGCGTTGGAGGCTGTTGTGTGGGGCGCTCCTGCTTTTTGCGTTGCTGTCACACCAGCGGCGTTGCAACACCGTCTGTTTGCGGTGCTTTTGTGGGTTCTTTGTATGGTCCCTGCCTGCGGCGGATTGTGGGGGGGCAAGCGTATGCCGTTGGCGGCCAGCGGAAGGAGGGGACGGCGAAAGTAATGAATGAACGCCTATTCTTTTTCTTTTTTTGTTACCCGCGGCGTATTTGTTGGTCTGTTGTTTCCCTTTTGCTGCTGTATGCGGGCGGAACAAAATAAAATAAACATTTGTGCGGCGTGTCGTTTTTTTTCTTGTTGTGCGCGCTGTCCTCCGCGACGGGCGGCGTGGCTTGGGGTTGTCGTAGGGAAAAGAATAGGCGGCCA
>NW_915770.1:0-1609 GCF_000209065.1 Trypanosoma cruzi
TATATGTACCCCATTTAGGCCGAGTTCTCCCATCTCTGCAATGCACGCCTTGCGCTCTTTGAGTTAAACATTTGGATGTGGGTGTGAGAGGCATAGGATGATGGCACTAATAAGAATCAGTTCCTTTATTCCTCCCTGGCGTTGTGTGCCCTCACCGACAGAAGGGAATGAAGGCGGAAAAAGGAAAAGCACACAAGAAGGGAAGAAAAAGGCACAGCAGGAAAAGACAAGAAATCGTGTGTGCACATAAATAAATCGCCACCCTAACACAACAACAGAATTGCAATTCTATGCGTGCATGCATGCAAGGAGACAGCAAGGCGCAGCCACAAAAGGGCAGAGTTCAGTCATCAAAGGACCGTAAATCAAACTGAAATAAAATAAGAAAAATAAACTCCCACCACCTCGTCGTCATGCGACCCCCAAACTCTCCGATGCCTCTGATGAAAACATAAAAGACGGGGATTCAGACGGCATCAAATTACGCCATCTAAATGAGGCCTTGTCACACCATTCCCACAAAAGAGAGGAGGAAAACAAAAAAAAAAAAAGAAAAAAAGAAAAAAAAAAAGAGTACAACAATGGAAAACCAGCGGGTTGGCTCAAATGTGCACACAAAACATTCCCTCACACCTAAAAAAAAAAAAAAAAAAAAAAAGGAAAACACCGCACGCGTCCTGCCCTGCGGCGCACAAGATCACTGGAGATAATAACAAATAAGTCATGAAAACAAAAAAATGCACACATCCGTCCATTCAACGCAAATAAACGGATGATTGCAACGGAACCATCACACATTTGTCTACTCCCCACCACTCCCTCCGCCTGGCCGCTCATCGCCTCCTCCCGCCCCCCAAATAAAAAAAAAAAAAAGAGGGACACACACGCACACACATGCATATATACACATACATATATACATATATATATATAGCGGGGTGTTAAAATAAAAAAAAATTCGAACGTCATTGGAGCCAACACTCCGTTAAGTAAATGAAAAATAACAATAAAAGAGAGAAAAGTAAAAAAAAAAAAAAAAGTGGGCGTGGCTGTCGTTTTCTTCCGTTTTTGAAATAAAATAAAATGGTCTTTTTTTTTTTTTTTTAATTTCATTCCTTCTTTTCACGTAAAACATCAAAATAAATAAATAAATAAAAGTTTTTTTTTTTTTTTTGTTTCTCCCCGCACAATTCCCCACTTGCAATTCGCATACATACACACATGCACATTCCCTCCTCTCCAACCCGCTGAGCAGAGAAGTGGCCATAACGAAAGCCACGCTGCAAACACACATGCACAATGGCAACAAAACAAACGAAAATCAAAATCAAAACAAAAAAACAAAAGGGAGGGCTGTTGTCTCGATCACTTTTTGCCATTTTCTGAGTGATCGATGCAAATGTCCGCTGCTTGCTGCCTCGCCTCTTCTTTGATGCGGCGTCGCTCCGCCAGCGTCCTGCGACTGAAACGCAGGTACGAAATATGCACGTACACACTGGAGATGAAGGATGTGCAGTTGATGCCCAACATCAGCAACAGCGGCATGAGGACGCAGCGGCGTTGCAGGCACACAAGGGTGCCAACCTTCTCCGCCTCACGGGTATACCAC
>NW_915771.1:0-1609 GCF_000209065.1 Trypanosoma cruzi
AAGCCGTACCACATCAGTGCCATTTACCTCGTCGACCTGCGACGGCTGCGGGCGATAGCTGGTGGCGACAAGTACCGCTTGGTGTACAGCCGACTGAGCTCTGACCCCAACAGCCTGGCAAACCTGGATCAGGACCTCCCCAACTTCATACAGGATCAGGTGCCGATTTATTCCCTTCCAGAGGAGTGGCTCTGGTGCGAGACGTGGTGCGGGGCGGAGAGCAAGGCGCGGGCCAAGACGATTGATCTCTGCAACAACCCGCTGACGAAGATGCCGAAACTCGACAACGCCAGGCTCATCATACCGGGCTGGGAGGAAACCGACACCGAATTGGAGGCCCTCTCAGAAAAACTTCTTCAGCAGCAAAAGCAGCAGATGAGTTGAGAGCCAAAACAAACAGTAAGCGAAACAACAACAAAAAAATAATAATAATAATGAAAAAATAAAGAAGGTAAATGTCTTGAACGGGCACAAATTGCGCAATTCTTCAAAGAATTAAGAGATGGAAATGTATTTAGGAAACAAAGGGAGCAGAAATAAACAATCCCTTCCTTATTATATATGGAAAAAAAAGCGCCTTCTTGCGGAGGCCATAAGCGCGATACAACAAATGAACGCGTGCATTAGAGTGATGCACACCCTCTTGGAATGCCTTGTCTCTTTCCTTTCTCTCTCTTCCTTTTTTTTTTTTTTTTTCTTCCTCATGTTTTTTCTTTCAAAGCAAAGGGGTCTGCGCATGTTAGGCGCCTCACTGAGGGGAAGAAAAGTACCAAAACCATCATTACTGCACGGGCAACATCCTTTTTTGTTTGTTTCTTTTTTTAAGGATACAGGGAAATAAACAACAAAATAGAATCAGAAAAGAAGGAAGGAGAAAACCGAATAATAAATACATTATCCTTCTTTTTTTCTTTTTTTTTCTTCTTTTTTTTTTTTCTTCTGGTCTGTTTTGTCGTGCAGCGGGGCTAAGAAGAAATGCTCAACTCTGCTGCACCTCCGACTGCATTGGACGATGCATGGACAGATGCGAAAAGCGCCAGTATCGACTGGACTGATCCGGAAGATGTTTTATGCAACAGTTGGACTTTTCTGCGCATAATGGGGTTTCACCCTGCTCTCTCCAAGTATGCTGAGAGTCACCTGGATGAAAAGGAACGTTGGCGGGTGATTTTTATGGATCCCTCCCGCAAGGAAGAGCAGAAGGATGCACTGCAGTGGTGGCTTCAAAATAACCTGCTGCTTCTTCGTGAGGAGCGTTGGTGCCGGCACTGCGGAAGTCAAGGCCACACTCGACGGGGTTGCGATCAGCTCTGTGTGGCTGCAGTTAAGAATGGTGACACGAGTGAAACTGTTTTTGGTCATGTGAAGACAGAGCCAAGTCGCATCATGTCGCGCTTCATTGCCCACCAGGCGGAGGTTGAACGTTGCAAGCTTTTACAGGAGAAGCAGTCGAAGGGTTTCTATTCTGGCATTCCTGGAAGGAGAAACGGCGCCGAGGAGACACAGCAGAGGCGTGGGGACAGCAACCACCCTGGGCACCCCAGGGCAAAGAAGGAACTTTTGCTCTTTGCGGAGGAACGACGTCGCGGGGTAGTTGGACGTTTCGATG
>NW_915772.1:0-1609 GCF_000209065.1 Trypanosoma cruzi
TGGGGCTCAAACAGCAAACGCATCCGATGGGGATACACGGCAGAGGTTGCCGCTCACTGCAGCCAAGAGTTGTAGTAAATGTAGGAAGCAAAAACAGAATAAAACACAACCAAGCTTCCCTGCATCTCGTTGCCCTGAAACAAAACCGCTGATTGAGACTCCACAATTAATGAAGAAAGAAAAAAAATGGCGTACTGCACCGACCTCGACACAAGATTGCCTCGGATCACCACGGCAGAGCTGTTCAGTACACTCAGCGACAAGGACTTCCCAGACCCCTCAAGATGCATCAGCGTACTGTCTCCGCCATCCATATGAAACGTGTTGCCCACCACAGCAAACAAGGAGCGCCACGACACCCTCAGCGCAGATCTGACAACATGAATGGCGCTCGACGATGCCGTCAGGGTCTGAAACGCATTGCCACTGAGCACCACAGCGGAGTCATTGCTGATCGCCAGTCCATTCATCGCAACACACGACGGGCCCATAAGGCCCAAACCCGGCCGAGGGATCAGCCTCGTGACCGTGAAGCGGTTCCCGCTGATCGTGATGTTCGTGTGCGGCGGAAACCCACCCTCCGGGCTGAGCAGCGCGTCAATAAATGTGTTGCCGGTGACGACAATTTTCAGCGACCCCACAGCGGCGTAGGCGTTGCCCAATAGCAACAGCACGGCACCGTCCCTCCACGTGCAGCCATCGAACGTGACGTTCGCCACGTCGCCCGTCATCGCCCCAATCAGCACCGTCAGGCTCATGCCGCCCCCGCTGAACGTCACGTTGCGGTAGCACAGCCACGACAGCCCGCCGCCCACTGCATGCGCAATCTCGGGGTACTCCATGTCGCTGATGCATTCACCAACCGGCGGTGGCGGCGGTGGTGGCACTGGCGGCAGCGGCGGCAGCGGCGGTGGCGGTGGTGGTGGGCCAGCAGGCACAGGCGCCGGGACGCACACATCGCCGTGCCCTCCAGCAGCGCACCGGCACTCGCAGTCAACGACCGCCGTCGTCAGCGGAGCAAAGCAGTCGCCGTCCCTCGTGCACTCCCCGCACGCGGCAACAGTCGTCACGTTGGTGATGCCGTGGAGCTCCAGTTCTTCCGCCGTCGTCACCTCCCGTCCCGCGACCGTCAGACACCCAGCAACGAACCGGTAGCCGGCGTCAGCCTGCGATAGCAAAGGCTCCGACAACCCCGTCGAGCCCATCCTGCAGCCCGTCAGCGTCACCACACTGCTGCCGTCAATGGTAAAAAAAGCGGATTCGGATTCGTGAAACATCGCACCCACTCCCACGTCGTTGTCGCGCCAATCCAACCAGCTTGACTCCTCGACGGTCCATGAGTTGTCTGCAAAGATGGCGTGGGACACGGAACCGCTGTTCCCCACCACACGCAACACGCTGTGTTCCGACACGCTGAATCTGTGGTGCTGGTACAGGAGGCTTGTCCCGGAGAAAATCGTGTTGTTGAGCAGCGCAAAAACAGAGTGATCGCGGACACCGAGGATATTTACGTTGAAGAGGTGCATGTACCCATCGAAGCTGCAGTACCGCACGTACAGTGAGCTGCCATCCACCAGCTTCAGCGTCCCGAAAGAGTACAAACCGAACC
>NW_915773.1:0-1609 GCF_000209065.1 Trypanosoma cruzi
TTCCCTTGCAGTGTACAACAAGTATTTTACACCAACAGTAGATAGGGGACTATTAGGCTGCAATGGGGCGGGGGCCGCACCACGATGGCACGCGCCACGGGAAGGAGGGCCGCGGGATTTTCCGAGGAAGAAGGGGTGCGACACGACCCTACGAAAACGTTGATGGGTGCGGCATTTGCTGCGGGGATTGTTCAGAAGATGTAGCGGACGCTTCTTTTGCCAGGGGCTATGCCACTCGGGCACGTGACGCGCTACAGGAGAAGTGCATTCGATTGGCGTTTCGCAGGGCGTTCCCACACAACAACCGAGTGCGCGTGCACACCACGTTTCTCACCCTCGCTGGAGTTGATTTCATTCTGGTGGAACGCACCATCACTGGCTGCGACGACGCGGTGTACCGTGCGAACCGCGACGTGTGGGAGCATGTCCCTCGCGGTCAGGCCAGTGTCCTCATTGCGGATCCTGGGGAGGGTGCGCCCCGCCTGGTGGCGACACTTCAGGGCCTGCGGAAGTTCGGTCAGTTCGACGCGCCGTATGGTGTGGTGTGCGGGACGCCTGTTGTGGCGGTGGCACTTGAAGCAATCGACGGTGACTGCGGCCACGTGACGGCCTTCGCACACGATGGAGAGCGCTTCTGGCTGGTAGGAACCAAAGACGTGCACATGCTCGTGCGCTTTGATGTGCCGGAGGAGGATCTTGCCCTTTACGGTGGGGATGAGGGCGTCTCGTGGCGCGCTGCGGTTCCCAAACGTGTGGTGAGCGTCTGGCGAGACACGTTGCGTGCGCTGCCGGAGGGAAGGGCCGCTGCTCTGCATGACTATTTGAGCACTACGGGGCGCACCGCATGCTTTGATGGTATTCTGCGGGAATGTGGACACCTCGTCGACCACGGGCCCCGTGAGACACTGAGGTTCTACGCCGTTACCTGCCGTGGTGCGACCCCGCATGAAGGCCTCTGTGCCGATCCCGCGAGCAGCATGGCGGCACTGCAGTCCTTCGGTCTTGACGTTGTGACGCCGCAACCGGCAGTAGAGCTGGGGACAGACGAATACGCAGCCCTGCGAGACGGCATGGCGCGTCGTCTTAACTGTAAGGGTGCGGTGTTGTACGGCTGCAACGAGGCGGGGGTTGTTGTGCGGATGTGGAGGCAGCGGTCCCACGCATACGCAATGGAGCGTGCGGCGCAGGAGGCCATCGTCACGCACCGTTTGTGCGGTGTGGCGCTCCGCTCGAGGCTCGCAGGCAAGCTCGCCGGGCTGCCAGAGGAGGTGCGCTGGTGCCTCGGCGACTGGGAAGCGGAACGCCTCGACTACCTTGTGCGGTTTGCAGCGTGGCTGCATGTGACGGGGCGGCAAACGGCGCGAACGGACCTTGGCGGGCTGCAAGACCTGCGCCGCCGATGGATCACGCTGCAAAGCCAGTTCACGCAGTGTGTCGCCGCCGATGCGCACGTGCGGTCCCAAGTGATGCACTACGAGCCGTCCGGTGACGACGCCGTCACCAGCGACCCCGACGCTGTCGTCTGCGTTGGTCCGCAGGGCTGCGGCAAGTCCACATTCTCCCGCACCCTGTACGCTCTGCTGCGCCAGGCAGGGCTTTCGCCATGCTT
>NW_915776.1:0-1610 GCF_000209065.1 Trypanosoma cruzi
TAAAAGTTTTCCATTTATTGTAAGGTTTCATATAGATTATATATCTGAAGGGAAACGAAAAATGTGGGAAGAAATTGAGCTAATACAAGTTGACCTTTCATCTTCTCTACAGACTGCGTTAAAAAATATAGAAGATAAAATAAATTCATGTTATGCAAAATATGCTGATGAATATGCAAATACCGAGAGCACACTTTATGTGAGAATTGTATATGACAAACAAAATTCACAAGTGTCATTTCAAATCTACGAAGACAATCCAAAGAAAGACGAACAAATATATACAGAATTCACTGCAATGTCATGGTATTATTTGCAAAGAATGTTAAATCAGAAAGTCAAACTTCCTTTAGCAAATATTTACAGTCGATATGCAAGAGATGAACCATATTTATTTAAAGATGTTTTCGACCCAGCTGCTATTATTGTTCATGCTTCATTTTCTGGCGCCCAAAACTCTTTCTTATGCTTGGCAAATGACTTTTACGAAAAACCTACAAAGTTATACGAACCACCAAGTGGAAGTATTTCAGACTTTCAAGTATGGTTTACTACAGATGGAAGAAAAAGAATAATTCCATTATACCATGCGTTTTACTTAGAACTTAGTTTCATATACAACTACTATCGAACGGTAAAAATATAATTTTTTAATACGGTTGAGGTGTTGGATTTGGTTGCCAACTAGACTGTGGTGCAGGTTCAGGCTGTTGTATAACAGGAGCTTGTTCTTCTGGTTCAGGGTCTTTAGGTATAATACCAACAAACTGACCTACTCTTTTACCAATATTTTTGACTCCGTTCCAAATTCCTCTTCCTACGGTTTTTATTCCATTCCATATACCTCTTCCAACATTTCGAAAGAAGTTTCCAATACTACTGAAGAAACCCATTTTACTATATGTAAAAATCTAATGTCCGCCTAGTCTCTTACGTTTCCTGTTGAGTTCCATAGCATTCTTTAACTGGAGCTCATACATTCTGTTTCTCCTCTGGTAGAAAACATACTCTGGGTCAACTCCTGTGTTCGCGTCATCTGCATAAAGTTGTTTATATCCCACTTCAGGGTTTGTATAAAACTCTTTCCATCTCATATTTGCATACCATGGTGGCAAACCTAACGCAGCGTCATTTGACATGGCAGTTTGCATTTGTACATCTGTTGGCACTTGACCATAGTTTGCCATTGCAGTTTGTATTCTAACTTCATTTGGAATATTCTCTGGGTTTGGTTGTCCAGGTTGCTGTGCATTCGCTAAGTTCTGTGCGTCCATTTAATATTAGATAAAAATATCTCTTACGAGTACATATACTGGACATTTGCAGGCATTGGTTCATCTTCATATTCTCTATATCTTTCTGCCACGTCAAATAAGTAAATGACACAATGGAAAAAACCTAAAACAAGTAGTCCTATTTCAAACCACATTTACTTACTAGTAAAATTTCTTTGTTATGACACTTTCTCCAGTTTATAGGACCTCTCTCATATTCTATCTTATCGTATCTAAACTCATAGTCATGTATGTCCTCTAACCATCTCATAACGGTTTCCAAACCACTTTTATCGGATGTAAAGTAAAAGCATGGATGGTTATGTAAAACGTCTA
>NW_915777.1:0-1610 GCF_000209065.1 Trypanosoma cruzi
ATCCGCAGCAATTGCTCTACAGTTGCATCCCGCACAACGTTTTCGGTGAACTGGGCGGATAGAGCCACACTATGCTGAAACAGGGAACCGGATGGATCCCGTCGCATCGCTCTAAGAAAGGCGGCCAATCCTTCTGGAGAAAGTTCCCTCAACTGCATCGATAACTGTAAAATAATGCCTTCTGGTATCTCACCCTTCTCAGCAAAGATACAGGCAGCCTGTGCTGCCACGTCAACTGGGACTGCAGCATGTTGCTCCTGTATCACGTCGAGCATCCAATCCTCAGGTATGTGTTGACCCGTCAAAAGTTTTTCATACGCCTCTGACGTTTTAAAATTCCGCGTCAGTGAGGAAGTGGAGTCCGCATCGCTGCTGGCATCACTGTTATGCGATTCTGGGGATTTGGTACGGAGTTGGCGAATAAATTCAAATGTCAGAGGGAAAAGATGTGAAGAAGTTGCCATGACCTTTAGAATCCCATCCATGTGGATCTTGCTTGCTGTAGGCATAACCGACATCGCCACCTCATCCAATTTCTTCTGTAAAACAGGGTCCCGCATGCCAAAGTGGGAGTAGAGCTCCATGGCCTGCACCACCTCTGCTGGGGACCATGCCTCGTCCCTTCGCACTCTTTGCGACAACCAGTTCCGTGCGCGCGGTGAATTCCAGGCAGTCTTATTATTATTATTATTATTATTATTATTATTGTTATCATCATCATCATCCTCATCGTTTTCCTCTTCGGCCTCTGTTTGAGATCCCCTTTCAATGAGCGGCAGAATACATTTCTCATTCACATCCTTCATCTGCTCAGGACTCGCCCTCTTTCGCAGCTCCTCCACCAATGAATGGAACTCCGTTTCGGACAGGTGTGCCTGTGCAACTCGCAGAAAAAGTTGTAGCGTGCTCCCTGAATCTTTCTTGCTTAGTATCTTCGGCGCAGACATGAGAATAACGGGTATTGTCTCATTGCTATATGACCCCAACGTAGATGCGTAGCGAACCACAGCCGTTACGTGATCGAGACGAGTTGTTGCACCTTTGCCGATTGCTGCGTACAACTCACAGACAAGTGCGTCGGCCATATCCGCGCGGTTACAAAAAAGTGCGGACGCCCCATCTGAAATCATTCCAAGTTCTATTGGGCTGCACAAGTGACTGACACGCTGGGTTCGCGTTATAATCGAGTCAAGGGGGAGATGCAGCAGCTCCTCCTTGCGCAGGCGCAGACGAGCCACAGCGGCCATGGATAAGCACAGCTCCTCTTTCGTCAAGCGTAAGGCCAAATGCGGTGACGCGATCCGCTGGAGTAGGCGGTGCAACTTCCCATTCATTAGACAAAAACGATTATCACTAACATACATGCATGTACATATTTGTCCAGAGAGCAGAGCAAAACAACAACAACAACAAAACAAGAAGAGCGGAAAAGGAGTTTCACCCACAGCCAGAAGTAAAATGCGCTCCTTTTCCTCCACAAAGCAACAAGAAAAAAAAGAGAGGGATGTTTGGGTGAAGCCAAACGACAACAGCAACAAAAAAAATATTAATATTCTGTATTACGTCTCTTACACTTCGTCCATGCGAAGTGGGAGAGTGGGGAAAAAACA
>NW_915778.1:0-1610 GCF_000209065.1 Trypanosoma cruzi
GATGCTCATCAGTGTCTCCCGTCATGGTGGCAAGCATGAAAAGATGGATTGCACAAGCAGCTTGGATGTGGAGATGCCCGGATGCGAGCTTAAATTCAACTTTGCCCGCGACGTTGCGATGCGCTACACTTTTGAGCCGGAGGGGAATCCGTACTTTGTCATCCCCCGTGTCCACGACAACTCCATCTCCAAGCCCTATGTTCTCGGCTTGCTGATGGACACGTACGCTGGAAATGGCATCCGGGTGGAGTTCAAGGGCATTGACAGGGAGTGCAGGGTGTTCCAGAACATGCCCACCTTCTCGGTGAAGGGCATGACGCGGGATGTGAGCACGGAGTATCAGATCCGCAACCCGCGGCAGCCGTCGGAATGTGTGGGGGCGGAGCTGAAGGATGAACGGCTGAAGGAGTTTGGTGTCTACGAGGATTAGAGGAGACGGCAAGGGAGAGCGTCACGCTGGACGCTTAGGAGGGAAACAACCCTTTTCCCGCCAAAAAAATAATAAAAAATGACAACAACGCCCACGTCACGAAGGATGTCCGTGGAATGGTGGCAACGGTGGGCAGTGCGTGCTGCCGGTGTCATCGTGTGAGGACGAGGCGGGCGGACGCCGGGAGGGACAAGATAATGTGAGGCGGCTGCACGGTGTTGTTGTCATTATTGTCGTCGGAGTCAATTATTTCCGCTGCGTGACGGGACATTTATGTCCAAATATCTTTTTTTTTTTTTTTTTTTCCCATTCCCGCTGCGAGGAATCGTTTTGGGCATTTATATTGAGACTGTTATTTATTTACTTATTTATTTGTTGTTATTTGTATTGTTATTTTGTTTTGTTTTGCGGGATTATTTGCCGCACGCACAGACACGCAGAGAGAATGAGAGAGAATGAGAAGGTGAAGATCCTGCGGTTAAATGGTATCGACTGTTACGGATTCATCATGACTTTATTGACATGTATATTTACATGTATTTATTTATTTATTTATTTATTTATATGTGTGTGTGTGTGCATTTGGTAAGTACGCTTGGGACGGCAACATGTGTATAACTCCGTGGATGTTTTTTCTTTCTTTTTCTTTTTTGTCAATGAAGGAAAAAATATGCACATGGCGGAGTAAAACTTTTTTTTTTTTCCCATTTACACCGATAATGAACTACTCATTTGCGTGTATATTTCTTTACTTGTTTATGTGCATTTATAAATTATTATTATTTTTATATTTTTTTTTTTTTGTTTTTTACACCTCATCCAGGAATGGTGTTGTGGCGCATTTATTTTATCGCTGCAACGAGGCGTATGACCGGTGCAGCGTCCCCCCTCCCCCCACCCTCCCTCCCTCCCTCCCTCTACATTACTGCGATGTAAAAATGAAACGGACGTGTGCTGCATGGGGATAACTGGCGAATGGTGGATTTTAATTCAAGTGACAGATGTGCCGTCATGCCTTGTGTGCCTCACCACCCTGGTATTTGGTGCCCGCAAAGTGACGGCAGAGCGAGCAGCGTCAAGGCGGCATGGCGACTGCTGACCAAAAACATTCGAGTGCATCGCCACACCGCCTGTGAAGGGGGACATTGAAAGGATGAGAAGAGGAGGAAGAAAATATTAA
>NW_915779.1:0-1610 GCF_000209065.1 Trypanosoma cruzi
AAAAATTTAGAGCACAGCGTGTGGTGCAGCAGCCGCTCGAAAACGATCCGCCGACTGCAGCACCATTGTGGGCAAGAGCTCGCGAAATTCCTCCAAGCAGCGGATAGTTCCGGGTTGTTTGGTGTCCAGTGTGTGAACACGCAAACATACATTGAAAGAGAGTGCCTCTGACTCCCGCCATTCATAATTCGAAACAAAAACATAGACCACAACGTGTGGTGCAGCAGCCGCTCGAAAACGATCCGCCGAGTGCAGCACCATTGTGGGCAGGAGCTCGCGAAATTCCTCCAAGCAGCGGATAGTTCAGGGTTGTTTGGTGTCCAGTGTGTGAACACGCAAACATACATTGAAAGAGAGTGCCTCTGACTCCCGCCATTCACAATTGGAAACAAAAACATAGACCACAACGTGTGGTGCAGCAGCCGCTCGAAAACGATCCGCCGAGTGCAGCACCATTGTGGGCAGGAGCTCGCGAAATTCCTCCAAGCAGCGGATAGTTCCGGGTTGTTTGGTGTCCAGTGTGTGAACACGCAAACATACATTGAAAGAGAGTGTCTCTGACTCCCGCCATTCACAGTTGGAAACAAAAACATAGACCACAGCGTGTGGTGCAGCAGCCGCTCGAAAACGATCCGCCGAGTGCAGCACCATTGTGGGCAAGAGCTCGCGAAATTCCTCCAAGCAGCGAATAGTTCAGGGTTGTTTGGTGTCCAGTGTGTGAACACGCAAACATACATTGAAAGAGAGTGCCTCTGACTCCCGCCATTCATAATTCAAAACAAAAATTTAGAGCACAGCGTGTGGTGCAGCAGCCGCTCGAAAACGATCCGCCGACTGCAGCACCATTGTGGGCAAGAGCTCGCGAAATTCCTCCAAGCAGCGGATAGTTCCGGGTTGTTTGGTGTCCAGTGTGTGAACACGCAAACATACATTGAAAGAGAGTGCCTCTGACTCCCGCCATTCATAATTCGAAACAAAAACATAGACCACAACGTGTGGGCAGCAGCCGCTCGAAAACGATCCGCCGACTGCAGCACCATTGTGGGCAAGAGCTCGCGAAATTCCTCCAAGCAGCGGATAGTTCCGGGTTGTTTGGTGTCCAGTGTGTGAACACGCAAACATACATTGAAAGAGAGTGCCTCTGACTCCCGCCATTCATAATTCGAAACAAAAATTTAGACCACAGCGTGTGGTGCAGCAGCCGCTCGAAAACGATCCGCCGACTGCAGCACCCTTGTGGGCAAGAGCTCGCGAAATTCCTCCAAGCAGCGGATAATTCAGGGTTGTTTGGTGTCCAGTGTGTGCACACGCAAACATACATTGAAAAAGAGTGTCTCTGACTCCCGCCATTCATAATTCAAAACAAAAACTTAGACCACAACGTGTGGTGCAGCAGCCGCTCGAAAACGATCCGCCGAGTGCAGCACCCTTGTGGGCAAGAGCTCGCGAAATTCCTCCAAGCAGCGGATAGTTCAGGGTTGTTTGGTTGTCCAGTGTGTGCACACGCAAACATACATTTGAAAGAGAGTGTCTCTGACTCCCGCCATTCATAATTCAAAACAAAAACATAGACCACAGCGTGTGGTGCAGCAGACGCTCGAAAACGATCC
>NW_915780.1:0-1610 GCF_000209065.1 Trypanosoma cruzi
GTGTCGCGGTCAGGAGCATTGAACGAGAGGGTTTGCTGCCCTCTTGTTTTATTTGCCCTCTCTGCCTGACGGCCAGTTCTGCACAAACGTGCTCCTCGGCACCTCGGTTGGTGCTGGCGGGTTTGCTCACAGTTGTCACTGGCAATCGCATGCGCCAACTCTTCTCTGCTCCTTTTCAGTGTCGCATTTATTTATTGATTGACGGACGCCATTCTGTCCGGCGTGTCACTTTGATTGGATTGTGTGGGACTGCTCGCCAACGCCATCGGAGAAAACCGGCCGACTTTTTCACGTATTTAAATCCATCTTGCGCGCAGGTATTTTTTTACGCTCTGTTGATGTGCACTCAATTAGCGAGGAATCCGGAAATATGCGTGCGTGGAATTCTTCCTGCCATGTGGAATGCGGGGAACACCGAGGGGCTGCCACTGTTATTCCGCAGAGTTGTTGTGTGTATTCAGGGGGTTGGCAGGGAAATTCCATGCCTTCTGCTACTGCTGGTGTGTTTTTAAATGTTGTCACTCCATGCGAATAATGTGCTTCAGCGAGTGAGGGGATTGTTGGGTTTGTGTGCACTCTGATTCTGCTTGCTACTTTGTGCGGGCACGCAACGCTTGATGGGTGGGAAAATGGAGCGGGGCGATGCGTGGCCGCGTCTCGTCCATTGTTCACTGCACGATGGTGTGGTGCGCATTGTGGTGTTGACTCTGCGATGTGACTGCGGTCTTCTGTGCGGCAATGGCGGTGGGTGGTCGAGAGTGTTGGGCCGCGGCGGGACGGTGGGATCGCGTTTTTTTTCTTTCTCAGCGAGAGTGCGGAGTTATTTTTATCGCCAGTGATAGGGCAAACAGACCGACGTGAATAAAACAAAACAGAAAAGGGCGATAATGTGGCGGTGTTGTGGCCAATTGCACGTTGTGTTGCTGCGGGGGCGGTGGGCCTTGACTGTTTCACCGACAGGCGTTGCAGTGCGGCTGCATGGCGCACCGGCCGCCCCGCCGTGCGAGTGCCACGCCCAACGCCATTGGGACTGCGGGACGAAACAGCCGCGACTGTCCTTTGGAGCCAGCGGCACCTGCTGGCCGCAGTTGGGCGGTGCGAGTGGGATGCTTCACCGCACGGGCGTTGTGATGGCGCCTTGAAGCGGCATCTCCGGCGATGGTTCCGACGCTGCAGCTCGACATGCGGTGGGGAGTAAAGTGCGACCGCAGTGGACTCCTGACAGTCGGCTGCATAAATTACTGCTGGAGGGAAATGAACGCATCACCAACATGGGGCTGAATGATTTCCTTCTGAATTATTTTGACGGCAGGGGCGTTGAGGAATTCAGTGAGAACGTCTATCTGAAGGACCTTTTGAGTAGCCCCAATGACTTCATCCAAGACGAAGTGTTATTGAGCCCAATAAAGGCATTGCCGTCGTACCAAGAGCTGAAAAAAGAGCGTGAGGAGTTTTACGTGCTATCGGAGGCTTCACATAAGCTTAACAGAGAATATATTGTCACTCTCAGGCAATGGAGGGAGTTTAAAAGAAAGGATACGGTCACTCCTCTTGCAAGGGCACAGATAAGCACAGCCTGCTCTTATGTACTGAGAGTAGAGAGGCGGAGG
>NW_915781.1:0-1611 GCF_000209065.1 Trypanosoma cruzi
ACCCACTCTCTGTGTGCGTCCCCTTGCATGGACTCTCGCCCTCACCTCATCCCAGGAAGCACACACATAATGTGCCCATTGTATATATTGCATGCACACCCATGCAGGCCCGTTGGTGCTCTCTTTTGCACGACACGCACCGCTGCCGTCCTGCCTGGCTGCATGGGCGGAGCACTGTAACTGTTTCTGTTTTGTTTTTATTGCATTGAGTGGGCGACCTCTCTCTCTCTCTCTCCCCCTGTGTGTGTGTTTTGCTTTACGGGAGCAATGAGAGTGTGTGCGCTGGTCGTCCCACGTCTCGGCTTCTTGTTTTGTGTGTGTTTTGAATCTCTGCTTGTGTTGTGGTTGAAGGGGCGTATTTTAATTAACCATCATTTGCTTTCTTGTGTGGTGACGTTTGCGTTTCATTTTTCTTTTCAACAAATCAGTCTTTGTTGCTTCAGCAAGCTAAGAAATACCTTTCCAACAGTCACGCGGATGGTTCAGTGGCTCCTCGCCTCATCGTGCCCTGCAGCGCTGCCATTGCTGCTCATGATGTTGACTTTGATGTGTTGTTCCAGCGGGTGCTTTGCTGCCAGCCTGACGTACCATTGCACCTTTGACAAAGCGATGCGTGTTGACAGGACGAAGGTGATGCCGGTGGTGATGAAAAACGTGCCTTTGGGAACGGGAAGTGCGTCGCAGACATACACCGTCATCGGGAGGAATGGATGGGCGCCCATGCGCATCAATGTGTCCACAAATGACCCGCATAATACCAGGAAGTATTGCAGCTCAGGCCATTCTCGTGTGAGAAATTTATTGAAAGGCTATCCCGAGTGTGAGGACAATGCTCTTTCCAGTAATAAGAGGAAAATCCTCATCGACAAGGTTGTCCCTGCTGTTGTCAAACTGCATGCGGATCGTCTACTCGTCCAGCCACTGGAGGGTCCGTTGGTTGTGCCCCAATTTGCCGCGGGCAGTGTTTGCAGTCGGTTCACTGTGCCTGATGAGCATCGTTCCACTGGTGTTGCCAATTCTGACATGGTGCTGTACGTGGCTGCGGCGCCTGGTGGCGTGTGGGCACTGCCGTGCGCCACGCTGGAGGATGGCCGTCCAGTCGTTGGCGTCATGAACATTGCCCCGGCCGTTTTATTTCACGGACGCCTCGCCACCCGCATCGCCGCGCACCTGATGGCCCATGCTTTCGGGTTCGCTCACTCGCACATGGCCAGCCGCAGCATGGTGAGGAATGTTACCGGTGTGCGTGGCAGGGCACTGTCGGTGGTGGTGAACTCGACGAATGCCGCGATGGCAGCGAGGGAGCACTACGACTGCGATGACATTTATGGCATGGAGCTACAAGATCAAGAGGGGGACGGGAGGACGCTGGAGTCGCACTGGTCACAGCGCCACGCGAAGGATGAGTTGATGGCACCGATTGGGGGCGCCGGCTACTACACGGAGCTGACGCTGGCTGCATTTGCTGACCTGGGCTACTTCAAGGTGAACTGGGATATGGCGGAGCCGATGGGTTGGGGCAGGAAGTCGGGCTGTGAGCTGCTGCAGAAGAGGTGCTCCGAACTGAACCTGAGTAAATATTCCCACATGTTCTGCAACAGAGACGATGGT
>NW_915783.1:0-1611 GCF_000209065.1 Trypanosoma cruzi
TCGCGCCACGATAGGGGAGGACCGCGAATCGGGCGCCACGCAGTACATCTTCCTGGGGGTGCAGTTTGATCTCAGACACACCGTGCGGTATCCCTGAGTGACAAGTTTGTCCGGTCTGTATGCGCCATGTCAGCGCTCAATTTTTTAACCATCGCGGAAATGGAGGTTACGGCGTCACGCGTTTTGCCCGCGGCGGCCATTTTGGGCACGCGTTTATGCGACTACCACTTTTTCAAGGCAGTGCAACGACGATTGTCCGCACTTAACCGGGAAATTGTGCAGGAGAAATCCCCGGCGAACCTTCCGCCGGTAGCGATTGGCTTGGATGAGAGACTACGACACATCATCGAGAATATAATCGTAAGCGAATCATCAAGCCCACGGAGAAGGCATTGGCCGCCATCATCACGGACGCATCGCTCCATGGATGGGAAGCCGTTTTTATTCCAGACTTCGGTGACGTTAAAATTGCCGGAGGGAAAATGGAGAGGAAGCCTTTTCTTATCATGCAGGCCGAGGTGCGCGGTACGCCTGGCCTTATCGGCATTTTCCGCCATCTTGCCATCCACCATGGACGTTTGGGTGGACAATACTTCGCTGCAAGGAGCGGCAAATACAGCTCAAAATCACAAGCCATGGCGTGGGAGCTGCGACGGATATATGAGTTTTTGGACTCTCGCAGAATACAGGCATCCTTTGTCCACGTGCGGTCTACAGAAAACCCCGCAGACGGCATGCCACGCGGTCGTGTGTTTACACTTCAGGAATTGGCGAAGGGAAGTGGCGGGGTCTTGTGGCTGGAGAACCCCAAAGTCTGCCACTTCGTAAGTGATTATCTTTCAGATATGGGTACAAAAGACCACGTGAGTGGTCCACAGAATTCTATATATTGAATAAAAAGAAAACATTGAAGCAATTAACTAACGAACCTTTTTTTCTAACTTGTTTGGTTCCATAGGTTTTCAGGATTTGGCCAGCTGTCTGAAAGATTACTGTAAGTAAATTACACAACGTAATACACGTTTGGTAAGACGAATTAGGTACATGTAAGTACTTGGAAGGATATTTTTGTTTAAATAAAGTAAAGTACAGTTTGTTTAATTTAGATTCGAAAACCAATCGCTTAGTAGACTAAAAATCTTTATCGTAAATTGTAAAAGATAAACAATAAACAACTCATCAAAAAATATCTGTTGTTTTGCGTAAAACGCTACCAACAAAACTCTAAGAAGTTCCAGCATCTTGGAAACACAGTTTTGGAAAAAAAGGGCATTTTTGAGGGTCTATCTGTGACCAGGTTTCTAGAGTGTTGATAAGAATATTATTAATTATTGGGAACAAGAGAGAAAACAGAAAGGATATTGACGATTATTGGTTGTTGGAGATCGTTGTTAATAATCAGCGAAGAAGCGAAGAAGTAATAAAGAAGAGAATTGACGACTGCGTCATTTGGCAGAACACGGATATTGGACAGCGTATTGGATAGGGAGTGAAGGGTCTTTGGGTTCGATCCATTGACGCTGCTCGTTATACGTTGTTGCACGGACAATTACTATATCCAGGATACTAACTATCACGGCTGGGGGCAACCAGGACTCGGCAGATACATCT
>NW_915784.1:0-1611 GCF_000209065.1 Trypanosoma cruzi
CACCAGGAATACATTCCCAGCGGCTCCCAACCGCACGCACCCACCGGGAGGTGAGGGCTCAGGTGTGGGAGGGCCGAGGCAAGCAACGCACACAAAAAAAAATGTTGAGTCACTCCATTTCCCAATTGCACAATTAAAAGAGAATAATCTTCTGGGCCGCTGGCCGGATCCTGAGTTGCTCAATAATAGAAACCGAACCAGGTACGAATAACAAGGGATGAACGGAATAACAGTGGATTCACCACATCCTCAAAGCTTAACACCAGGTGACTGTATGTTTATACATATACCATCCGTTAGCCTCAATCGTGGCCCGTTCACTCTATTCGGATAGGATACATATATTTATTTATTAACTACGAGGTGGCAGACTTTGGGGTCCTGCGGCCACAACACCCCGCTGCGTGGTGGGAACCAAAAGGGGGCGGGTGGGAAGGTAAAATAAAAATAAAAGATTATCCGGCCGCTGTCGGCTCCCTGATGCCCTTAAAGTGGTGAGATAGAAAACTGTCGTAAAGAAGTGTATATTTGTTTTAGCAGGATATATACATTACCTAATTTAGCTTGCCCACAATTATTTTATTAACAAGCTCCTGATAACATGTAAAAAACACAGACTCACATACATCGTTCATTGACGGCCCAGCACACACACACGCACATTCTCATCATGTGCCCCCAGCAGAAGCACACACGCACACGGGTCGAGTGCGGGGAGTGACACGCTCCACGGGGCACGGGGCGGTCAATGACACATTCCACGTTGTTCGGCCACGGAGCACACAGAGCACACAGGGCACGAACAGGGGTGCAGCAACCAATCAAGCAATACATTAGAATTCAACACGCACAGAAAACAGATCATTTCGTCCATTTGTCAATCGCACGACGGGTATACCACGTCGTCGGAGACACGTTCCACACGGGCGGCAGGCGATGTGTCGTTGCCGAAGCGCGCCATCAGCGCAGCGTAGTCGTCCTCCCGCACGTGATGGACACACATCGAGGTCGGCACAACCTGCGAGTGCCCCGTTTCATTGCGAGCGTTGCCGAAATGACAGGGCAGCATCTTGACGTATACCATCGGCTGGTACTTCAATTCGTTCACTAGCACACGTCCCACCATTACGTCTTCGTGCTGCATGTGGATGGAAAGAAACTCTTCCTCACGCTCCTTGCTGTACGGCAGGTAGGCCAGGCGCCGCAGCGGTTCGTACGACACCAACGCCTCCGCCACATCCCTCGACATGGTGTAGCACCAGCCAACCATAAACAACACGTCTATAAAACGGTCCTTCACCCATAACGATGATCCTGAATGGACGCCCATGTAGATTCCTTGGAGCGGCAGGAGGCGCAGGTGAGCAACAAACAGCGGCACACGGAGGAAAATGTCGTCATCGCCCTTCGCAATGTACCTCGCGTTCGGAAACAGGCGGTGCGCAAGGTCAAACCACATGTACGTCTTGCGGGTCATACCAATCCCAGCCTCGATGCCTGAATACCCCTCAACACCGACTGTTTTGTTAGTAGTCACGCGGCCCTCGTTCATTGGCAGCGCAACCACGTCGTTCCACTGCGCCGCCTCCTCCAGCAGCGCGGCAGAGTAGC
>NW_915785.1:0-1611 GCF_000209065.1 Trypanosoma cruzi
CGACGCCGTCAGCGCATCGAAGCACGCCAGCGCGGCCGCACAGCCGTCGCACGGCACCACGCTCACGGAGGGCAAACCGGCCAAGCGATATTCGCCGCTGCTCTGCAGCACCCGGCCACCAGCACGGTTGCACTGCACCGACACGGCGCCGCTCGTGATCGCCGGCTCGGAGACAAGCGTCGCGCCAGTGGCAGTGCAGCGCGCAATCGACACGGTGCCGCCGCTAAGTGTCACCCCCGACAGCGACGCCACCGACGACGCCGCGCCCACCGCCCACACGTCGCGCAGCTCCAGCCACCCGCCGACACCGATCGTCCCACCGTCGCACCGCACCAGCGACGACGCAACAGACCCCTCGACGCCCACGAAGCGCAGTACTGAGTCGGACACCGCGAGGCGCCCGCCAAGCACAATGCCACCGCCGCTGCTCACTACCGACACGTTCGTCACGGAGAACACCGAGTGGCTCCGCAGACTGAGACGCGACGAGGACGCCACATGCATCGCGAACGCGGTCGGACCACCCGACGCCTCCAGCAACACGCCGTCAAGCACCACCGCGCTCGACAGCAGGTCCACGTCGCCGCCAACGTACACCGCCGACCCGCCCGCGTGCAACGACCTCAGCACGGTGCTGCTCACACGCAGCTGCGTCTGCAACAGCGACGTCGCGTGCAGCACAAGCGGCGACGCCACCGCGTCCGTCAGCCCGCTCAGCTGCGAGTAGCGCATCGGTCCCGGCGTCACAATCGTCGAGTCACGGACCGTCACATTCGTGTGTGCCGGCAGGTTGTGCACAAACACAAGCGAGCAGTAGCCGCCGGACAGCCCGCTCACGCTCACCTCCAGGCTCCGGTCACTCGCCGGCTCGCCGCTGTAGCCCCGCACGTAGAGCTGCGCACCGCCGTCGCACACGCAGTTCCTCAATTCGATGCGCAGCGCGCCGGGAAGCATCGCCGGCACGTCAAACACCACAGCCACGCCGTTCGTGATGGACACGCCGTCCATCAGCACCGTGTCCACGGCGCGGCCAACCGTGATGGCTCTGTCCACCGTACCGCCCCGCAGTCGCAACACCACCGCATGCACCGCGGGCATCCACGCCGCCGCCGCAACCAGCACCAACACAACGACCAGCGCCGCACGCACAGCCGCAATGACCCTGCGCCACACACGGTGCCGGCTGCGCGGACACGCACCCACAAAAGACCACATCCACAGACACAAACACATATCAACAGGGCTTTCGTGGTGTGTCGCACTCGTCCCGTCGAACGTAACTCCTGTCCAACAAATCCCTTCCTACAGATGGCAAATTCAGATACACAATTCCGCCAGATCGTTATACCACTGCTGCTAATCCTAATAAAGCAATTAATCCCTAATAGCTTGAAACGATAGTTGTGCTGGTCAATACAAACTATCTCTAACTGCTTGGTCAAAAAAGGAAGAGGAAGCAACAATAGTAACCAAGCACAGTGGCACGCAGAGGCATCCGGTCACAGACAGTCCCCACCAAAGCACAAACACCGACAAAAAAAGCACAGACGCAACCACGCCAGTGACACCATCGCCCTCCCACCTCCCACGCAGCCTCACACAACCACCATG
>NW_915786.1:0-1612 GCF_000209065.1 Trypanosoma cruzi
CGTAGCACGCTGAGCATCCAGTTGCTCCTGAAGCATACGCACCTCTTCACCGAGTGCAGTGACAACAGTCGAAGACCGTGGGGGTTGTAACGCCTCCTGGACCGCGGTATCCGCCTCTAATTTGAGCAAGTCTTCCCCCGCAGCTGGCGGCGGAGCGAGCACAGCCTGCCGGAGGCTCATCGTCCCGCCACCCCCGAAGCTATTAGATGACTTATTACTCTTACGGTGGAACGGCGAGCCGAATCTCGATTGTTCAGCAACAGGAGTAGACGACTGCTTTCTGTCCCTACCCTGCCTCTGTTGACGCCCATCCGCATTTGCATCATCCTCCGACGAGGCAGCTGCGGGTGCCGCCTTCGCTTGTTGACGCAAGCGCAGAAGTGAAGCAATACGTGCCCGATCATCCCCTGCCTGAGCGTGTAGTACTGTGTTCTCATGCAGGAGACGATTCGCCCTCTCCCGCTCTTCTTGAAGCATCAGGCAAGTCTCTGAAAGTTCCTGTTGTAGCCTGCCAATTTCTTGATCCTTTTTGGCTAATTCGCGACGTAAACGCTGCGTCTCCGCCCGCTCAGGCTTGACACAATCTTCAATGCGCTGCGCCAACGCCAGTTTTTCCGCATCGTGCTCGCGGATGGTGTGTAAAAGCATCCGCACATAGTCATCGCCGATTACAGCCCCCTCGCAAGGCTGAGAGACGGGTGACGCCACGATGGCACAACTTCCAGCACCATCTCCCATCCTGCATGCGGGAGGATAGACCGTCAGCGGCGGGGACGAACGGCAATCCTTCATCGACACAGAATATGTGGATCTTCTCCCTTGGTTGGATATACGGAGCAGCAATCCCAATCCACACCTACTCAAGGGAACGGTGGCACTCTAACACGACCACAAAGAAGTGAAATAGATATTAAAGAAAAAAAAAAGAACTTTAATTGCAGGCCTCCCTTCTGAGGTCCATCCCCACCTTCTTATTTTTTTCCCACCGCAGCTGTTTCTTCTCATCGCACTCACCCTCAAAAAAGGGAGCGAGCGACTCCACGCAGAAGCCAAGAAAGAGAAAGAAAGAGATGCGCCACCGGCGACAATTTTAAAAGTAACAAAAGCACACAAATCGAATTTCCTCCTCTTGTCGTTTTTTTTTTTTTCTCTCCTTTTCTTCTCTTTTCTTTTTTTTCTTTTTTTTTTTGTGTGTGTGTATAGTCGTTCTTAACTTCTTTTATTTTCCCCTCTCCGGCTCAAATATGCTTCTCGTATATTTGTCTCTTTCGCGTCCACATCATTTTTCTTCCATCTGCTCCCGTCCTTTCGGTGCTCCTCCCTTACGATGCAGCTCCGCAGACGTCAATGTACCCGTGACGATCGGCATCGTACGGCTCCAGCAGGAATTGCGCAAATCGCTGGAGCGCAGGGACCCCACGTACCTCATCGCTCAGCAGTGGCATCTTCACCACGTGGAAGTCCTCATAAAGAGAGTCAATTTGTGCCAAATACTTTGACTGTATCTTCTGTCGGGCATTACACATGCGACAGTCTGGCTCGCTAGACGGCTTCAGAACGAGCTGGTTGACCACGATGCTATCACAGCTGATGTCGTACTTCATCAGCTCCT
>NW_915787.1:0-1612 GCF_000209065.1 Trypanosoma cruzi
CACACGGGTGCTGCACTCGGCTGATCGTTTTCGAGCGGCTGCTGCATCACACGTTGTGGTCTAAATTTTTGTTTCCGATTGTGAATGGTGGGAGTCAGAGACACTCTCTGTCACTATCTGTTTGCGTGTTCACACACTGGACACCAAACAACCCTGAATTATCCGCTGCTTGGAGGAATTTCGCGAGCTCTTGCCCACAAGGGTGCTGCACTCGGCTGATCGTTTTCGAGCGGCCGCTGCATCACACGTTGTGGTCTAAATTTTTGTTTCCGATTATGAATGGTGGGAGTCAGAGGCACTCTCTGTCACTATCTGTTTGCGTGTTCACACACTGGACACCAAACAACCCTGAATTATCCGCTGCTTGGAGGAATTTCGCGAGCTCTTGCCCACACGGGTGCTGCACTCGGCTGATCGTTTTCGAGCGGCCGCTGCATCACACGTTGTGGTCTAAATTTTTGTTTCCGATTGTGAATGGTGGGAGTCAGAGGCAGTCTCTGTCACTATCTGTTTGCGTGTTCACACACTGGACACCAAACAACCCTGAACTATCCGCTGCTTGGAGGAATTTCGCGAGCTCTTGCCCACAAGGGTGCTGCACTCGGCTGATCGTTTTCGAGCGGCTGCTGCATCACACGTTGTGGTCTAAATTTTTGTTTCCGATTGTGAATGGTGGGAGTCAGAGACACTCTCTGTCACTATTTGTTTGCGTGTTCACACACTGGACACCAAACAACCCTGAATTATCGGCTGCTTGGAGGAATTTCGCGAGCTCTTGCCCACACGGGTGCTGCAGTCGGCTGATCGTTTTCGAGCGGCTGCTGCATCACACGTTGTGGTCTAAATTTTTGTTTCCGATTATGAATGGTGGGAGTCAGAGGCACTCTCTGTCAATATCTGTTTGCGTGTTCACACACTGGACACCAAACAACCCTGAACTATCCGCTGCTTGGAGGAATTTCGCGAGCTCTTGCCCACACGGGTGCTGCACTCGGCTAATCGTTTTCGAGCGGTCGCTGCATCACACGTTGTGGTCTAAATTTTTGTTTCCGATTATGAATGGTGGGAGTCAGAGACACTCTCTGTCAATATCTGTTTGCGTGTTCACACACTGGACACCAAACAACCCTGAATTGTCGCTGCTTGGAGGAATTTCGCGAGCTCTTGCCCACACGGGTGCTGCAGTCGGCTGATCGTTTTCGAGCGGCTGCTGCATCACACGTTGTGGTCTAAATTTTTGTTTCCGATTGTGAATGGTGGGAGTCAGAGGCAGTCTCTGTCAATATCTGTTTGCGTGTTCACACACTGGACACCAAACAACCGTGAATTGTCGGCTGCTTGGAGGAATTTTGCGAGCTGTTGCCCACACGGGTGCTGCACTCGGCTAATCGTTTTCGAGCGGCTGCTGCATCACACGTTGTGGTCTGAATTTTTGTTTCCGATTGTGAATGGTGGGAGTCAGAGGCACTCTCTGTCAATATCTGTTTGCGTGTTCACACACTGGACACCAAACAACCCTGAACTATCCGCTGCTTGGAGGAATTTCGCGAGCTCTTGCCCACACGGGTGCTGCACTCGGCTAATCGTTTTCGAGCGGCTGCTGCATCACACG
>NW_915788.1:0-1612 GCF_000209065.1 Trypanosoma cruzi
AAAGCAAAAAGCGGTCCGAAGGGTCCAAAAGGCGAGGGAAACGACATCCGGTAAGGGTGTGCAGCAAAAGCGTCACGACCTACTGG
Source organism: Trypanosoma cruzi (assembly GCF_000209065.1). Classification (NCBI taxonomy): domain Eukaryota; phylum Euglenozoa; class Kinetoplastea; order Trypanosomatida; family Trypanosomatidae; genus Trypanosoma; species Trypanosoma cruzi. The sequence goes on from NW_915788.1 coordinate 87, forward strand.
CCCCGCGTACGACTGCCACGTCCTCCCAGCATCAACGCTGATCCGTGCCATCAACTGCATGGACGCACTCCCGCTCCCCTCAGTTCTATTGAACTGAGCTCCAGCAATGGCCAGCAGCAACCCGTCCACATTCACAAGATGGGGATTGCGGAAAATGTGGCCAGGGACCGGTGGATTTGCGGCTCGATACTCCCCTGGCAACCGCTCCAAACTGTGTCCTCCATAGTAATCGTCCACTCCCGCTCCATAGTTTTGGGCCTGCACAGACCCCGCGGCGGCGCACATCATCACGACAAGGAGGAGCAGCACCGCGAAAGTAGACGCACGCCGGGACATGTCGGGCCCCTGCGGCTCACCCTCTCTTCCTTCCCTCCTCCTTCCGCTGGATCCGGTCACGCGGCGACGGTTGTGTGTGCGGGGTGCCTTCACTGCAGCAACACGTGAGAGCATATAAATATGTGCGTGGGCGGTGTGTGTGCTGTTGGTCCTTTCAGTGCCTTCGAATTTCACAGTAGCGATTCGCGCTTGTTTTCCCTCTATGTGTGTGTTCAACAAGTGGAGGAGACAGCGACAGCGGCAAGACATCAGACACGTCAGCGGTGAGCAGGGCAGAGTACCCACGCATAGAGCGGGGCACAAGACAATCCGGAAGGGACAGCACGGAGAGCCATCGCCCACAGAAAAGAGCAGCAACACGACAAGTCACGGCGGGCCGTCGGTGTGTGCGGGCCAGCCCTCACGCGGTGCAACACGCCTCACACCCAACAGGAAAGGACAGACAGTGAGAAAGGGAAATGAATGGATGCCGTCAAGGGGCACTCACTATCAAAATGGCCCGTGAGCATGCAGCCACTCCACGCAGGAACACAGGAGGAGAAGATTACAGGGAAAGGCAAGAAGCAGCACAAACACACAAAAGAAACAAACACCAGTCTCGGGAAAAGCACCGCCACGGCCCTCACCCTGGCCGGCGACTCCACACCAGCCCTCACACACTAACACCATCGCAGTGCCGTCAGTCCGCGGGTGAGAGGATTCGGCCCTCCACACAACAAACGCACACACCGCCAGCAGCCACCCGCCATGGAAGAGGAGAAGAGACCCAACGCCACCATCGCCTCCAGTTCAATCCCACGGCCAACGGGATACGGCCGCAGCCCCGCAGCCAACACACGGCGCAAAAGGAGCGAGCTATCACCACAGAGCCACACACACACGCAGAAGCGATTCCTCACCCATCCACGACGCGGCGCCTCACTCCATGCGGTCACAACGCAGCGCCCCACACCATCAGGAAGAGACACTCGCCCTGCGCGCTGCCTCTCTCCTCCCTTCGCTTCATGCCCACGGGAAAAAGCGGCACCCACACGCACCTGCCACACGCACCGCAAAAGAGCCATCCGAATCCACTGTGATTTGCACTCTGTGTGCGTGTGCTTGTGCGTGCCTGCAGAAACACGACGCAAAGAAGTAAAAAAGGAAGCGGAGCATGTAAAGAAACGCAAAAACAAAATGCACAGCAGAGC
>NW_915789.1:0-1612 GCF_000209065.1 Trypanosoma cruzi
CGAGTCGGGGTCAACGAGTATCACCAACGTTGTAGAGAGGCGTATTCGCTCCTTTGAGGATTTTCAGCGCCACCACAAGACGGCAATGAAGAATCGCAGCACCGCTAAAACGCTGCTGAACGACCATTCATCTCGGTCGCATTGTGTTTTTGTCCTGCGTATTGAGGGAGAAAATGCACTCATACGGCAGCGAAGTGAGGGGACGCTCTGTCTGGTGGATTTGGCGGGTAGCGAGCGAATGAACGAGTCGGGGACACGGCAAGGGCAGCATCTCAAGGAGACCATCAACATCAACCGCAGTCTGTTGGATCTTGGGAAGTGCATCAGCGCCCTTAACAACTCCGGTAGCGTCGCACCGTGGCGCAACGGCAAGCTCACATACCTGCTGCAGAATTACCTCGGGGCAAAGGGCGGGAAGATGCTCATGTTGGTCACTGTCTCAGATAAGGAGGAACACATGGCGGAAAGCCTGAACTCACTCCGCTTTGCGAGTCGCGTCAACCAAACCGTTGTTGGTCCCTCCGTGAGGCGCGTAACCGACTACTGAGCGACCCACAGAAAATTGGGGAATTAAAATTCAGAAGTGCCTGCAGTCAACACCCGCACCTTTTTCCCTTTCTTCTCATGGCTTTTTTTTTTACTTTTATGTCGTCAGGGAGAAGAGGGGGAAAGAAGGAAATTTAAGGCTAGAATAGATTGTGTGAAAATCTCCCTCTTTGCGTCCTTATGAACGCATTTTGTCATTGTTGTTTGCTCATGTCTGTGTCTTTCTGTGTGTATATATTATTTGACGGGTGCCATGGTCTTCCAGAGCAAACTTTGAGGCTTACTCTCTTCTTTCTTTTTTTTTTTTTTTCTTCCACTATTTTAAAGCAATCGACGTCACACAGACTTGACGCACATAGTGAGGTATACATATACATATACATATAATATATACATAACAGAGGCATAAAGAAAAAGAGAGGGAGCGAGAAGGCACGGCGTGAGGAACAAGTCATGCAACACCCGAGCAATCAGCAGATTCAGCCCATTGACTCATTGACGCCATTCTTGGGCGGCAAGTGGTGGATACGGGCCCGAGTAACGGACAAGTCGGATGTGCGCACGTGGAATAAGCCGACGTCGCAGGGAAAACTGTTTTCCTTTACGCTCATTGACGAATCTGCATCTATCCGCGCGACGGTCTTTAACGACGCCGTTGACCTGTTCAACCCGCTCATTGTGAACGGTCAGGTGTATTACCTTAGCGGTGGCCAGGTGAAAAACGCAAATCGCAAGTTCAGCAACGTGAACAACGACTATGAGCTGACGTTTGATAGCTCGAGTCAGATTTCTTTGGCACGGGATCCCAGCAGCGCGACAATTCCACTGCAGCGGTACAACTTTGTGCCTATCGCCATTCTCAAGCAGCGGGAGGTGGGGTCGCTTGTGGATGTATTGGCGGTGGTGCTGTCGGTGGAGGAACTGAGCTCCATCACGCAGAAGTCCACTGGAAGGGAGTTGATCAAACGGAACGTGAAGGTGGGAGACATCACAGCCGCCGTTGAGGTGACGCTATGGAACGACCAGGCGAAGGAGTGGGCATATTCTCCGGGTACTGTGTTGGCAA
>NW_915790.1:0-1612 GCF_000209065.1 Trypanosoma cruzi
AAGGGAATTCACTCCACACTCATGCACACACACAAGATGTGGCAGTCTTTCGGGCTCCGCAGCCGCCGGACCCCTCACCGTGTGGAGGGCAGTCGTGGCGGAGTGGTCGGCATCTTTGGAGGCAACAATTAAGTAAAAAAGAAAAAAAAAACACGGTTATATAAACAGGACACGGTATACTCCACCTGACTCCATCCGATAGCACATTCCTTTCCACAAGATTCCAAGAGGCAAGAGGTGTACTGCCACCGCAGTGCGCTGAACACCCATTCCCCATCGTCAGCAGGGCGCAAAAGAAAACAAAAATAAAGAGAGAAATACTGCAACATCCAAACACATTGATTTCATACCCGGCATGCACGTGAAAAGAATAGGCGCAAAAACAGAAACAAAAAAACAACAACAACTATGTCACAATTTGCTTTACGCTCAGACCGTGCAAAGACCGTCCGCGCCGCCGCGTTGCCGTCTCGCTATCACGCTACGAAAGACCCACTGGTGAACAACCCAAAACAAAAAAAAAAACACGAACAACAAAGGACTAATTGCCGGGTGGGAATCAAAAAGAATATGGCAAACGATTTGTGTTGTTCTGGACCCAACGCCAGACACCAGCGGCTGCAAAATAAAGCCCACAATGCAAGCGACTATCAGAATTGCGTGGCTAAAAGCGGTACAGGCGCTTCACAGCTCCAATGAAAACATCAAGTTTCATTGCTGAAAGAAAAGGTGTGGAAATCCTTAAACACACACTAAAAAAAACAAAAAAACGAAAAAAAACCAGCTCCACTATAGAAAATACGCACACACCGCCCATTTCACCAGATGAAGTTCAACGTCATGCCAAATGGCAATAAAGAAAAAAATCGGGAAGATATTGAAATGCTTCATCCTGTTCCCGCCCATTGGTATGTACATGTAGCGCACAATCCACAGATTAAGGGAGGCGTGCCAGTCACGCCAAAAGTCCTGTACGCTCACAGTGTTAGTAAAGCACCGGCGCATGTCCTCGGGCACATCGAAGCCATCTGACACCGCAGCAAGGCGGCTGAGCTTCCACACCAGGCTGAATTTTAGCCAGAGGAAAGCCAGGCAATAGTAAAGCAGCGACGAGCTCTCGAAAACACTGAGCTCCCAAAAAACTTCTGGGCGCATACGAAAAGCATTCACAAACGTAAAGTGAAGCATAAAAATAAGCGTCAGATATAGGGTGAGAACGCGCAGCGCGTAAAGGACCATCTGCCTTCGCGGCATGGCGACAGTAGTGCAGTGGCAGTGCGACGCAAAGGCGTTGAAGGACGACATGGGGCCAGCTACATACAGTGGAATATACAACATGTATGCAATGTAACTCAACAGATTGTACTCACGCGGATGGCATGAACTCTCCGTGCGGAACCTGTAACAACGTGTGGTGGGAGAGTTTTCATCGCGGTTGGCTTCCCGCATCTGCGCACACTCCAGGCAGTTTGTATCGTGCTTACGCACCGCCCGCTCCCGCTGCGTCGGACCATCCCTAAACGCTTCATACATGTCCATGTTGAATGCAACCATACGGAGGGTGTACATATTGAAGACGACCGTCCAGCGCAGTTTTCTACTCCACATGAAT
>NW_915791.1:0-1612 GCF_000209065.1 Trypanosoma cruzi
CTGCGGCAGAGGAGCTGCTAGCGCGGATGTGAAGGAGTCATCTTCTGTCCAGTTTAAATGGGAAGGCATCACTGACGTTAAGGAAGCTGTGAAATCATTGGGTGTTCCCGGACTTCTAAAAGTGGAGAATGACGTATTTGCCGTTGCTGAGGCGCAGTGCAAGAAAGAAGAAGAAGAAAACACCTTTACTGGTATTGCATCCCAAATTCTCACGAAAAAAACTACTAAAGAGCCGGAGGAAGTTCTGAAGGATGCCAAAAAGGACATACAAGTTTTGGAGAAAGACGCTTCCCAAGGCAAGAAGAAAGTAGATGTGAGCCGACCAACGACAGTTGTGAAGGGAAGAGAGATTTACATGCTTGTTGGAAAATGCAGCCGGACAGCCGTTGCTCAGGAGAGTGTTGCAGAAGCCTCGGGGCTTTTTCTGGTGAAAGGGGAAGTCAGTGGTGATGAAAGTAACAAAAAAATCCTTTTGAAAGACACTAAGGATGTGCTACGGGCATCGTTTGGCAAAGAAATTCAATCCTTGGAAGGAATGATTGGCGGCGGTGGATCGGGTGTTGGGACGGAGGGCAATACGTTTTTGTTCCCAGTGGAAGGCACGAAGAATGGGGAGGACGGAAAGAAAAAGACTGTCTCACTGCTCATATATTCGAAGGACGCTAATAGTTGGACGCTGTCGAAGGGGATGTCTGCCGATGGCTGCAGTGATCCCTCCGTCGTGGAGCGGGAGAAGGACAAACTCATGATGATGACTGTGTGTGATGATGGCCGCCGCAGGGTGTACGAGTCCGGTGACAAGGGGGATTTGTGGACGGAGGCACTCGGGACACTCTCGCGTGTTTGGGTGAATCCAACGGAAAATGAGAGGGACTTTCGAAGCGGGTTCATCACAACGACTTTTGGCATTGGAAATGTTCAGAAAAACGTGATGCTCGTTATTCTGCCGGTGTATGCCAAGAAGAATGATAAAGAAGGCAATGGAAAGGGCGTACTTCATCTTTGGCTGACGGACAATACGCACATTGTTGATATTGGGCCGGTATCCGGTGATGATGAGGACGCTGCCGCCAGCTCCCTGCTGTACAAAAGTGCTGAGGGTGAAGATAATAAGGGAGAGTTGATTGCGCTGTACGAGAAGAAAGGCGATGAGACGACATCATCACCCAGTCTTTGGTCTGTGCGTCTCACTGATCAGCTGGAGCGGGTGAAGGAGGTGCTGACGACCTGGAAGGAAGTGGACGAGCGTGTCTCCAAGCTGTGCCCCTCTGGGAGTGCTGTGCAGGATACCTCAATTGACACTGCCTGCAGCCCTGCCATGCCGATGGATGGGCTGGTTGGCTTTTTGTCCGGCAACTTCTCTGATAACACATGGAGGGACGAGTACCTCGGAGTGAACGCCACAGTAAAGGGGAATGATGGAGAAAAGAAAAAGGCAGAAGCGGCCACAGTGGATTCAGAGAAGGGCGTGAGGTTCCAGGGAGCGTGGGCGGAGTGGCCTGTTGGCAGTCAGGGGGAGAATCAGCTGTACCACTTTGCGAACTACAAATTCACTCTTGTGGAAACGGTGTCCATCGACAGTTACCGGAGGGAGATACCCCTATTCCATTGA
>NW_915793.1:0-1613 GCF_000209065.1 Trypanosoma cruzi
GACTGGACGGAGGACCAGATCTGGCAGCGTCTTTTGACACTGACGTGTGCTGGCTGGTCCGTGCACCTGCAGTTTTGTTACGGACATTGCGGAGTACATGCTAACGAGCTTGCAGATCAGTATGCGACGCAGACTATGGAAAGTGGACAATACACGGAGCAAGGAATCGCACCTTTATGGCATACGGATCTGCTGACATGTTTCACTACCCAGCTCACCAACAAGTGGCGTAGTACCATTCGTCAAGACACTCACCGCTACTTGCTTTGCGGCACAAGGCCATCAGATCTCAGCGGTAAGGACCTGATCACTCAGGAAGTTCTTCACCGTCAGGAACTGGTTCACCTCGCAAGGGCAAGGTGCGGGGAACCTGAGCTCTGGGGCCGACTATACTGGGCTGTGAGAGATTGCACGAACCAATGCCGATTCTGCAACATCTCACCGGAACAGTCTGCATATATGCGCTCTAACAACGATCCAACTGCACCGGGGACGGACACTGTTCCCCCGTCGGCAAGGGAGGAAGACGTCTCTCCAGTAAGGAGACGGACCCTCACACGCCGTCGGAAGGAGAAATGTCCGCACTGTGATTCTACATTGACGGGATTCTCGGGTCTCGTCAGTCACTGTCGGTCATTTCATCCGGAACATCCTCCACCGCTTCCCGAGCTCAAATGTGATTTCTGTGACATGGTTTTCCCCACACGGAGAAGCACCGCACAGCACAGAAGTCGCTGCGCACACAACCCAGACGCTACTCGGCACCGCAGCAGCAGTGCCAGGAGGCAATCTCTGCTGCCGCAGGATCAGCCAGCTTCCACTAGCACGCCAATCGGCCCGCAGGAAACCTTGCTCCATCTGCTTCTAGAATGTCCAGGCACCTTGGCTGTGCGTCAACGGCTGGGCATTGAACAGGACCTTCGCCTCGGAAAGTTCTCTCAATGGCAGTTGCTTCATAGCAGGAAACTTTTGTCGTTGCTCGACCACCTCCTCGGCACTCAGATGGCACTGTATAGCTAGACGCGCTGGTAAGAGTAGAAAAAAAAAAAAAACAACTGGAGACCCCTGGCTCAGCCGGCCACCTCAACGTGGTGCCAGGGTCTAGTACTCTTTGCTAGAGAGGAAGCTAAGCGCCTGCTGCCCATCCGCTGCACGCGGAGAGGCAGGAGGCGCCGCTCAAACGGGTCGGAAGGGCACCAGATGGAGCCATTTACATGGCTGCCCGCGGAGCGGTATTTCTATCCGCTGCTGAATTCCATCGGCGCTTATCAGCGCTACACATACCGTTTGCGTGCCGTATGTGACGCGCAACGACAAAAGCTACTGCTAAGCGGAGACATTGAGCAGCACCCAGGCCCCATAGCAGTACTCCAGATGAATGTTTCTTGCCTCACGCCGTCAAAACTCGCAACATTAATGGCGCAAGGAGCAGACATAATAGCCATTCAGGAGACTTGGAAGTCGTCAGAGCAGATCGCCAGCATGCACACTGGAGATTATGTGCTCTATGCACAGTCGCGCATCGGCAAGGGAGGCGGTGTGGCGGTGCTGGTGCGGAAAACTCTCCGCTCCAAGCGTATACCTCTCACCATCCCCCAGCACGACACCAGCCT
>NW_915794.1:0-1613 GCF_000209065.1 Trypanosoma cruzi
TCCTGATGGACTGGTTCAAGAACTTCAACTACACCGTGCCGACTCTTCTTGAGGACGGTGTTAGTGTGATGATTTACGCTGGCGAAATGGATTTTATCTGCAACTGGATCGGCAACAAGCAATGGACGACAGCACTGAACTGGCCTGGCAAAGCGGTGTTCAACGCAGCCCCCGACGAGCCATTCCGGGCTCCCGACGGCACTGTGGCTGGGCTTGTCCGCACCGCCGCGGCGGCGTCGACGTCGAACCTGACCTTCGTGCAGGTGTACAACGCGGGACACATGGTGCCAATGGATCAGCCAGCCTCTGCCTTTGTGATGATAAGCAACTTCCTGCAAGGCAGACCCTTCAATTGACGTGGACTGTTGTTTTCTTTTTTTTTTTTTTTACTTTCTTGTTTTGCTTCGGCTTGTTTTTTTATGGACGCTGGCTAATACGCATGAAACTGGCTCCGGGGAGGAGAGAGATTGCGTGCATGTAGAGGAAAAGACGGTAGTAAATATATTGGGGAACGACAAATCCAGTACGAGTTTTATAGGAGAATTCAATTAATTTAGGGGCGGCCTCGGAATGCGTTGTTTGCATTTGCACACGCGCGTAACGAATCCACGGCAGTGAAGATGCCACCCCCGGCGGAGCGGGCGATGTTCTGCGGAGAAAAAGGTGAAAAGGAAAAATAATGGGAGAGAAAGCGACCGAGGTGGTGAATTCTTCGTGTGGCACCACCCACCCCATTTATTGACGCGAGTGTAGTATTTTACTTTTTTAATTACGATCTACGAGCTTCGTGAAAGAGTATGACGAGAAACTGTTGTGCCAATTCAGCGTCTCCACTATTCTTACACGATATTTAAATAATGTCGGATGACTGATGATGTTTTTTTGAAGGTGGAAAGTGCGTTTTGGGAGAGAGAAAAACATGATTATGATTGTTTCCGCGTTCAATATTTGTTATTTTCCGAGTTGCCTTATTGTATGATTTTTTATTAGTGATTGCACTCGTTTTTTATTATTTTTGGCTGTTGCTAATTGGTGTTTTTTTCCCGTTTAAAACCTTTTTTACATAGCCGTCTAATCTAGTGTGACATGCGGTCGCCCCGACCAGCCGCCGCGACGAGCGATGACTCCGAGGTAAGAGCCGTCTTATTCCCGACACGGATGAAACACCACAGCTTGGAGGGCGTGCGGCGCAACGCTGCCGTCTCTCACAGTCTGACGTCGCGGTGCGGTCTCTTTCGGTGTGTTGCGTGGCGGGGTTGCGCGAGGGAATGCCTGGCCAAGGGATAGGGGGCGCCGCGACTGCCATTCGTTGTTTCCCTCTCTCTTTCCTTTCCTCGCTCTCTCTTTCTTCATTTGCTTTATGCCACGCCGAGTGGAGATGGGAGGAAACTGCCCGCTCAAGCATCCCCCTTTCTCTCTCTTTCTCTATTTCTTCTGCTGCGCTAACTGGGCGGGGGAGCATGATGCCGAACCGTGTGCCTCTGACACCTCTTCCGATAACAACACGTGACGAGTGAGCACTTGATGCAGTTATCCCTGGCTGACCCCTGCTCCTTGATGCCACCAAGACACATGATGCAGATGCTTCTGTGCGCACGACACCTCTAATCTGA
>NW_915795.1:0-1613 GCF_000209065.1 Trypanosoma cruzi
TGTGGGAACCCGATCTATATCCAGTGCTCGTGTCTACGATAACAGACTGCCAAAGGCAATTTGAGCCTGAGCGTCCGCCTGGTGCCAATAATAACTGCATGCGCTCAGAAGGTCGGCGATGACTCCGGAGATGCCCTCATTCCATATGCGCAGGGCCCAGGTGGCGACGCCGAATGCAACGAAATGCAGTACCTGATCCTCTGTACCGGAATGCGCATCCAAGGAGGAGGTGCGGGAAGGCATGTTCGTCAAGTGGGAAAGATGTGGTCTCCCCAAATTTGCCCTGAGACGCTTGGGTGTTAAACCGCCTCCTCCCTCCCGTAAGAATGCGTTGGGGAAACGTGGACACTGACACGCCCCCGGCCATCAAACGATGCGGTCAATGTGGCCGCGTAGTTGCGCCAGCTTCGGGCGTGCGTGGGGATTCATCTGGCGGCCCTCTCCAAGAGGTGGGCGCATCTCGCTGACACGGCGTCTCCGCGTCCCGCGAGCAGCCTGCGCTTCCAGGGCGCTGAAGCGTGCCGACAAGTTAGCATGCGCCTCTTCCACATTAGAGTAACACTGGGCACTCCAATGAAGGAGGTCCACAACGGCGTTGGCGTGGTCGGTGCCCAAGCGCTTTCGCTCTGCCATGATAAGCCCCTTGTTGGACTCCCAACTCACAAGCCGTCCCCACACGATGGACGGGAGCATTTGATTCCAAAATTTGGTACTTTGGACGCCCAGAGATTCCCCAAGTGCCCCAAAACGGTAATATCCTCCCAGTGCTTGGCGATAGTCCCCGAAATCAATAGTAAGCCTTCCATGGTTGCACCAACTGTTAGCACCGCATCGGACGGCCCCTGGCCATAAGAGCGGGTAGGCTGCACCTGGATGTCGCCGTGCTGGGCGCCGATTTCGCCCTACTCCGTCGCCGCGTGGGGAATCACGGTCATTTCATTCAATCAACTTGCATAAATTCGGCGTGACTATAAAAACAAAAATAATGGGAATAATTTAGTCCTGCCAATGTCGGTTCCCTGTTCCCGCTAAAGTCGTGGTCTTCCAAACAGTCATAAAATAGGGGAAAGTGGCGTAAAGAAATGCATTCATTTTATCAGGGAATAATAATAATAATTACGGCGACCAGCTTTCCCCTGCGATCACTCTCCTAACACGCTCCTAAAGGTGGAAAGAATATAAAAGCATAAAGGAGGCCCTATCCCTTCTCCCCAGAAAAAAGGAAAAGGACACAACAATTGGGGAAGCCATTTTGGTTCAATGCGCCCAAGATCCACACACACACACACACATGCCAAAAAGAGCATTCATCCAAGACCCACATAAACGCAAATAAATAAATTCATGAGTTCTGTTTTATGGCGGCCGGGTGGATCGAAACCCCCACAGGACGGCATTCTTTAAAAGTCCCCTGCAACCGCCGGAGTCCACTCTGCGCGGGGAGTAGTAGTAGTAGTAGTGGTAGGCGGGATAAACAAAGGAAACTACCGTCAATACCGTGCAGCGCGCAGCACCATTGAAAACTAAATTAATTAATGCACAACGAAATGCCGTGGTCAAACACGACGCGCTACGAAAAACCTGAGCCTATCTGAGCACACCTGCTTTTCCGA
>NW_915796.1:0-1613 GCF_000209065.1 Trypanosoma cruzi
TCGTGTGATGACGGCAGCCGCTGGGTTTACCGGTCAAGCACCATGGGGAATTTGTGGTATGAGGAATACGACACTCTTTCACGCGTGTGGGGCAACTCGCTGAAACGCACAGGGCACGGCGTGCAGGGTGGCTTCGTCAGCGCGACGATCAATGAACAGAAAGTCATCCTCGTCAGTCGGCCGGTATATTCTGAGAAGAATAAAAAAGAAACGGGCCGACTTCACTTGTGGCTGACGGACATGCAGCGAATTTATGATGTTGGACAGATATCCGCTGAGAATGAGGACGTCGCCGCCAGCACTCTGCTGTACGCCACGGTCGAAGTGCCGTCATTGGAAGGGGGAGAAAAGAAGGAAGAGAAGAAACTGTACTGCTCGTACGAGGTCGCTGCTGCAGAGGACGGTAAGTACAACATTGCTTTTGTGGACCTGACGGAGAAGTTGGAGGACATGAAGAAGGTGTTGGCTGCATGGAATGAACAGGACGCGTACATTGCGAAGGAGTACCGCTGCGGGAATGAAAAGAATAATTGGCTCAGTGACTGTGGTGAAGCCCTCACGAAAGGGCTGGTTGGCCTCTTATCGAACAAGTCAACTAAGAACACATGGAGTGACGAGTACCTCTGCGTGAATGCAACCGTTCACGGGGAAGTGGAAAGTGCTCCTGATGGTGGATTGACGTTCAAAGGACCCGGAGCGTGGGCGAAGTGGCCTGTTGGCGACATGGGGCAGACTGTGCCGTACCACTTTGCGAACTCTAAGTTTACTCTTGTGGCGACGGTGTCCATCGATAAGGCTCCGGAGAAAGGCAGCAGCCCCATCCCTTTGATGGGTGTGAGGATGAACGATGCACAAGGCACGGTGCTTTTTGGTCTTTCGTACACCCACGACAAAGAGTGGAGGATAATCTTCAACGGCAGTCTTTTGACGCTGCCGGCGCATGGTGAGGATGCCGGATGGGAAGCAAACAAGAAATATCATGTGGTACTGCAAATGGATTATAGTAATGGGCTGTTTGTGTACGTGAATGGAAAGAAGATATACGACAGCGAATTGCATTATGAAGTTGAGGATTACGAGGACTATAAGAGCTTTTATGGCAGGTTACAAAAACTGTTGAAGTCCCACAGCATCTCGCACTTTTACATTGGTGGGGACGGCAAGAGCAGCTCGGACAGCATTCATGTGACGGTGAGCAACGTCCTGCTGTACAACCGCTTATTGCAAGATGATGAGCTCAACCCACCAATGAAGACGAACGCGGCCGCTGCTGCAGAGGCGGAGGTGCCGGCCCCGGAAGGTGCGCCTGAAAAAAGTCATTTGAGTCAAACTTCTGAAAAAGACACCACACCATCACCACAAAAACAAGGATTATCGCCGGAAAAATCAAAAAATGAAAAGTATTCAGCAGGTTCCGGGCAGACAACTTCTACTGATTTTACTGGCTTGTACACCTCAGCCGCCGAGGGGGAAGTGGAAGAAGTGGCAGCCAGCAGCGCTGGCTCGGCGTCTTCATTGACTCCAACAGCGGGAGAAGGCAGTCCTCAAAAAGCACTTGAAACCGATGTGCCTGCCACTGAGGATCAGTTTGAAAGTGAACAGGTGCACTCTTC
>NW_915798.1:0-1614 GCF_000209065.1 Trypanosoma cruzi
ACTCGAACGCACAAAGGAGTCATAAACGAAAGCAAAAAGAGGCGATGTGCACATTCCAACACTTGCGTGTGATCTTCCGGCACCAACTCGACGATACGCTTCATTGGGTGAATTATCTGAAAATTAAAGCCCAGCGTATGGCAAACAAGCAGCTCCATCTCCAACAACATCCTTCGCCACCCCTCCATCTCATCGCCCTCCCCACTGATTTCAAAAACAAGCGCAATTACCCGATTTAGGCGCACTTTGTAATGCTCAACTTTACTCGCCAAAAATGCACAGGATGCGCTCAGCACTATCTCATCAAACTTTCGCAACTCAAGACGATCCACAAAAGTGTGCCAGTAAGCCATTGACGTCGCAAGCACCGTTTCATCCAGCTTCAGAGTTTCCACAACGTACCGTGTCATGTTGTAAGCCTTGGCGGCGCTCCGGTAGTACGACCTCCCCACATGAAACAAAGGGTTCCCGCTGCTCACAGTCCCCGCCATCGGCGAGCCGCACGGAGGAGAAGACCACAACGGCGTCGACACAACGTCCATGACACCTCTCCCACTATTTCAGCACAGCGAAAAACCATTAATATTAATAATGACAAACAAAAAAGAAATAAACATTTACCAGAACAACAACAAAAAGCAATTAACCAGCAAAAAAAAAAAAAAAAAAAAAAACACACCTCCACGACGAGAATTAAAAAAAAAAGTTTGCATGCTTAAAAAAACAACAAAACATAAGAAATAATAAAGTGAAGCTGCACATTGCAAAAAATAGCATTACTTCGTGTGGTTCTTTCTCTTGTTGAACTTTTGGGCGGCCATAAGAAGTCTTGCACGCTCCGCACGAGCCCTGTCCTTCGCAAGAGAACGAGTCGAGAGAGCAACTCTGAGTTGCTTGCCACGGAACTCCGCACCGTTCTTCTCCTTCACAGCCCTTTGCGCGGCAGCGGGGGTGTCCAGATAGACGTATGCGTAGTTGTTGCGGTACGTGCGCAGGCGCAGTACCTTCATGCCTGAAAAAAGCTCAAGAATCTGCTTCTTTGTAGTCGACGCGCGGAATATCGGGGAAACAAACACAACAGAGGAGTTCGCATGCGGATCCGGCTTCGGAGTCGTCTTGGCGGGAACAACGGACAAAACATTGCCCATAAATTCTTTCCCGTTGAAAAGATCAATGGCCTTCTTCACAGCCGCTGCGTTCTCAAAGAAAATAATGGCGTAACGGCGACGACGCACTCTCACACCCACAACCTTCCCAGCAGTGCCAAAAAGCGCCCTGGCGTCGTCCACAGAACCCTGGCCCCAGTTCTTCACGTACAAGCCGTTGTGATTGGCGGCATCAGAACGCTGCTTTGCGTCCCTCACAGCGGGCTTGGGCGCAGCCGCAGCAGCTTTGGGTGCGGGGGCCTTGGCAGCGCCCTTCTTCTCCGCCTTCGGTGCGGGAGCCTTGGCGGCAGGCTTCGCAGCGGGCTTGGCGGCAGGCTTGGGTGCGGGCTTGTTGGCAGGCTTGGATGCAGGCTCGTTGGCAGACTTGGCGGGCATGCTTCCTTGATTTTATTACTCGAAGTTCGAGGTCGAAGTATTGCTAAATTGCTATATGTTCAAATGAAGAAAA
>NW_915799.1:0-1614 GCF_000209065.1 Trypanosoma cruzi
TACATGCGTGTTGGACTTTGTGGTGCCTCGTGGAGGTTGGAGGAGAGCTGGGACGCGTGCTTCCAACAGACATCTTTTGCAAAAGGTGTTGCACCGCTTCACTGCATGGTCGTATGTCTTTTGGTGGCGGTTTTGTTCTTTTTTTTTTTTGTTTTTTTTTTGTCTGCGGGAACGGCCTTTTGTTTTTGTATGGGTTTGTGCCCACGGCGCGTCGTGGGCCTCGTTTGGCGTGGCATAGCGGCTCTGAATGGTCAACTCTCAAGCAGCAGTAATGAGTGGGTCTTTCGCCTCTGTCACTTCGGTTGGCCTTTGGTTATGGATATGTGTTACTGGCGTCACGTTGGCTTGACACATTGTGGGTGGGTGAGCGGGCGGCTTTGGTTGCGCTCGGCCCCCTTCATTGTGCGGGGAGGAGGGGGGGGAAAATCAACAAAAAGGAAAGGGTGCATTGACACGCCATGCTTGAGAGAAAGGCCTGCAGCCAGGCCGAGGGCATTGCCAAGGCCGTGTTGAGTTCTGTCTCCCAGTCCGCACATTGCTCTGTCTTCATGCGCGGTGGTCATCCATGCACACAAGTCGAGCATTAAGTGTGAAAAGGGAGGCTGAGATGCAGAGGGGTTTTGGTGCGAGCACATGCTGCGCCGACGGAAGTAAATTCAACGCCAATTGATGTGCGTGTGTGTGTATGCGTGCGGGGGGCGATGCGGAACTGCAGGCTTTGTGCAATCACGTTTCATGGGTCTTTACTGGCAGCCACCTGCAGACGTGGTGGGGGAAAAGAAGAAAATACAAACACACACTTAAGAGTGACCATTTTCGCTCTTTATGCTGTTTTTTTTTTTTAATTCCTCATCCTGTGATGCATCTTTTTCTCTTCCTTTTTTTAGAGTAAATTTTCAGCTGACACGTAGGCTGAGAGACCTGTTGGGGTGCTGTGAGGGTTTTCTTTTTTTCTCTGTACAGCAGAGAGGAGGAACGAGAAAAGGCACGAGGAAGGCACCGTCACGGAAAAATACACGTGAACAATTCCTTTCTTAAAAAAAAAAAAAAAAAAAGAAAAGAAAATAATTAGTAGCAGAGGGAGAAATAGGGTGAGTGAGGGAGAGGGGGCGGACATAACGCGTCGATAGAGGGATGTTGGACGATGCCTGCACCGAGCAGAAGCAGCTGGCGTTGAAGTGGATGGTGTCACATGCGGCGCCATCCCTTTCTTCGGTGGTGCGGTGCAGCGACGTGCGTTCAACTCCGGCGGCGGCGGCAGCACCTTCGTCACACTTTAGCGATTGTTATGGCGGCACAGCTCACCGGCTGACGCAGTATTCGCTCAGAAGGGGCACTCAAAGAGGCGTTCCTTTAAACTCAAAGGCAAAAAGCCCGACGACGGCGACAGGACCCTCTCGCAGCTTCCGCAGGGAAGTGACAGACGTGTTGCCGGCGACGACAACTTCATTCGAGAAGGAACTACTGGCCAAAAAGCGGGTGCTTCGTCGAATTGCCAGTGGAGGCATGCAAATTTCAGCGTCCTTGTCATCCTCCCGCCCACCGCCGCCAGCAGCCGGGTTTTCCAGGACGATTTCTCAACGTGTCAGTGACAGCGACACATGTCTATTTGTT
>NW_915800.1:0-1614 GCF_000209065.1 Trypanosoma cruzi
GGAGCAGAGGGACAATGCACAGGAGTTGCAGGAGAGGCTCAAGGAAGAACACGAGGAGATTTTGGTCAAGCGGCAAAAGGTTGAAGATGAGTTGAGTGGAATAAAACCTTCACTGGAGGCGGCGCGAGAGGCTGTGAGTTCGATCCGCAGTGAACAACTCAATGAAATTCGTTCGCTCAAGGCACCGCCGGAGCCGGTGCGAGATGTGCTGGAGGGCGTTCTTGCTCTTCTTGGTGTCACCGATGTCTCATGGCAGTCGATGCGAAAGTTTCTTGGGGAGCGAGGTGCGAAGGAGCGCATTCTTGAATTTGATGCGCAAAAAGTGACGCGTGGCATACGTGAGAACGTCGGTCGGTTGCTGCACCAAAAGGCGAATTCATTCAAACCCGAGGTGATCCACCGCGCGTCTGTTGCAGCGGCTCCAATGGCCGCCTGGGTGAAGGCGACGGTCGACTACTCCACCATCCTTGACAGCATCTCTCCACTTAACTCCCAACTGCAGCAGCTTGAGAAGAACCAGAGGGAGGGCGAGGAGCGGCTGCATGCACTGAAGAAGAAACTGAAACAAATTGATGTGGCCGTTGAGAAACTGCGAGAAGAGTTCTCAAAAAAATGTAAAGAGGCGGAGAGACTGAAGGATGTGCTCGAAAAGGCTGAGAAGGAACTCTCGAAGGCGTGTGAGTTGCTGGAGAAGCTTGGCAGTGAGAAGACACGTTGGGCGCAAGATGCGGAGAAAATTGAAACGGACAATCGACTGCTGCCAAGACGGGCACTTCTCTCCGCTGCGTTTATGACGTACATTGCGAAGGAGACAGAGGATGTGCGTCAACGGTACTTTAAACAATGGTCTGACCGTCTAAACTTCCCATCGGCGGTGACAGTGACCGGATTCATGCGGAGTGAAAGCGATTTGTTGCAGTGGAAGAGCGAAGGTCTCCCAAGAGATGATCTGAGTCAGGAAAATGCCATCGCCATGCTAGATGCGGTGCAAACTCCACTTGTCATTGACCCTGCCAACCAGGCCATCGAGTGGGTGAAGACGCACTTAAAGAATAACAATGTCGTTACGGAGATAACATCTGTGCATGATGAACGCTTTGCCCATACGCTGGAGCTCGCTGTGCGGTTTGGAAAAACCCTTCTTGTGGTAGATGTGGATGGAATCGAGCCCATTTTGTATCCACTGCTGCGGCGGGACCTTCTCTCGGCGGGAGCCAAACGTGTTGTACAGGTTGGTAACAAACAAGTGGATTGGCAGGACACATTCCGTATTATGCTCTTCACACGACGCACAGATCTTGCTCTCCCCCCAGGGGCTGCGGCGTTAGTGTTGGAAGTAAACTTTTCGGTGACAAGATTTGGCCTTGAGAATCAACTGCTGGGCGTGACAATTCAACATGAGCGTCCCGAGCTTGAACAACAGCGTGTGGAGCTGCTACAAAAGGAAGAAAATCTCAAACTAGAACTTGTTAAGCTTGAGGAAAGACTATTAAATGACCTTGCCAGTTCCCATGGAAATCTATTGGAGAATGCGGCTCTTATTGGAGCTTTGAATGATGTGAAGATGCAGGCCTCGAGTATTACAGAGGCCCTACAACAGTCCCATTCTCTTCA
>NW_915801.1:0-1614 GCF_000209065.1 Trypanosoma cruzi
ACTATCCGCTGCTTGGAGGAATTTCGCGAGATCCTGCCCACAAGGGTGCTGCAGTCGGCGGATCGTTTTCGAGCGGCTGCTGCACCACACGTTGTGGTCTAAATTTCTGTTTCGAATTATGAATGGTGGTGGTCAGAGGCACTCTCTTTCAATGTCTGTTTGCGTGTTCACACACTGGACGCCAAACAACCCTGAACTATCCGCTGCTTGGAGGAATTTCGCGAGATCTTGCCCACAAGGGTGCTGCAGTCGGCGGATCGTTTTCGAGCGGCTGCTGCACCACACGTTGTGGTCTAAATTTTTGTTTCGAATTATGAATGGTGGTGGTCAGAGGCACTCTCTTTCAATGTCTGTTTGCGTGTTCACACACTGGACGCCAAACAACCCTGAACGATCCGCTACTTGGAGGAATTTCGCGAGATCTTGCCCACAAGGGTGCTGCAGTCGGCGGATCGTTTTCGAGCGGCTGCTGCACCACACGCTGTGGTCTAAATTTTTGTTTCGAATTATGAATGGTGGTGGTCAGAGACACTCTCTTTCAATGTCTGTTTGCGTGTTCACACACTGAACGCCAAACAACCCGGAACTATCCGCTGCTTGGAGGAATTTCGCGAGCTCCTGCCCACAAGGGTGCTGCAGTCGGCGGATCGTTTTCGAGCGGCTGCTGCACCGCACGTTGTGGTCTAAATTTTTGTTTCGAATTATGAATGGTGGTGGTCAGAGGCACTCTCTTTCAATGTCTGTTTGCGTGTTCACACACTGGACGCCAAACAACCCTGAACGATCCGCTCCTTGGAGGAATTTCGCGAGATCTTGCCCACAAGGGTGCTGCAGTCGGCGGATCGTTTTCGAGCGGCTGCTGCACCACACGTTGTGGTCTAAATTTTTGTTTCGAATTATGAATGGTGGTGGTCAGAGGCACTCTCTGTCAATGTCTGTTTGCGTGTTCACACACTGGACGCCAAACAACCCTGAACTATCCGCTGCTTGGAGGAATGTCGCGAGATCTTGCCCACAAGGGTGCTGCACTCGGCGGATCGTTTTCGAGCGGCTGCTGCACCACACGCTGTGGTCTAAATTTTTGTTTCGAATTATGGATGGTGGTGGTCAGAGACACTCTCTTTCAATGTCTGTTTGCGTGTTCACACACTGGACGCCAAACAACCCTGAATTATCCGCTGCTTGGAGGAATTTCGCGAGCTCTTGCCCACAACGGTGCTGCACTCGGCGGATCGTTTTCGAGCGGCTGCTGCACCACACGCTGTGGTCTAAATTTTTGTTTCGAATTATGGATGATGGTGGTCAGAGACACTCTCTTTCAATGTCTGTTTGCGTGTTCACACACTGGACGCCAAACAACCCGGAACTATCCTCTGCTTGGAGGAATTTCGCGAGCTCTTGCCCACAACGGTGCTGCACTCGGCGGATCGTTTTCGAGCGGCTGCTGCACCACACGCTGTGGTCTAAATTTTTGTTTCGAATTATGGATGGTGGTGGTCAGAGACACTCTCTTTCAATGTCTGTTTGCGTGTTCACACACTGGACGCCAAACAACCCGGAACTATCCTCTGCTTGGAGGAATTTCACGAGCTCTTGCCCACAACGGTGCTGCAC
>NW_915802.1:0-1614 GCF_000209065.1 Trypanosoma cruzi
GGGCCACCGTTTCCTTCACGATGAATGTGACGACACATAAATACGCCGGCCCTTATGAATTGTGGTGGCGTCGATTTTCCCCGATGGAACCATCCATCCGCCTGCACGGAGCAGCGATGCTGACCGTACGGGCATCCGTCAGTTGCCGCCACCCCGTGAAGGGAAGGATGACACAAAATCTGGTGGGACAACTGCGCCGCAAGTGAATGCTGAGCCGTCACGTCAACACGAGGATTGGCGACGGTCTGCGGCGGCTGACGGACCCAACACCGTCGATCCGAGTCCCGCATCCAACACGGCGACCAACACTTCCGAGACGAGGCCTGAGTTTGCTTACGTTTAAAATATCAATGTGGCTCCGACACCATCCGAAAGAAGGCCCACGCCTGTCACCGAGCCGCAGGGGAATCCCATTGATGATGCGATGAATGGTTC
Organism: Trypanosoma cruzi; assembly: GCF_000209065.1. Classification (NCBI taxonomy): domain Eukaryota; phylum Euglenozoa; class Kinetoplastea; order Trypanosomatida; family Trypanosomatidae; genus Trypanosoma; species Trypanosoma cruzi. The sequence goes on from NW_915802.1 coordinate 436, forward strand.
AATAAATGCTGAGTTGCCGCAGGGAGTCGATCTATTTGTGGCGCAGACGACGCTGGTGCAGCCGAAGGATGGGATTGCTCCAGTTACGGCGAGGGACTCATTTGTTTCACCCTCTCTCGTCAGTGCTGGTGGAGTAATTTCTGCTTTCTTTGAAGGTTGCATGGATGCCGAATATCAACTTGGTCAATTAATTATTTCCTTTTCTTCTGATGTGGTTGCGGGGTGCATCGACTCTGCGTGGGATTGGTCCACTGTTGTTGGTGAGGTCAATAAAAGATACATGGAGGGCACACACTGTGGTTGGAGCAGCGGAGGGAAAGGAGAGTTTGGGTGTTGTGCTCCGCCGCACAACAATCACGAAGGGCCACAGAGTGTTTCTTCTTGCGGGAGGCTCTGATGTGTCCTACGAAGGTGGGTGCTGGGGAGATGGCGGCTTGGAGCTGAAACTGTTTGTGGGTGATGTCACGAATCCCACGGGTGGCAAGCAGAGTGGACGGATCGAATGGGGCGGCCCCAAACACTCTCGAAACTGATCTCTTCCGCTTCTCACGAAGGTGAGTGGACGGAGTTCATTGCTTCTGTTGGCGCAGGTGTTGCGATGGAGGATGGCACGCTTGTGTTTCCTCTGATGGCGGTGAATGAAGCGGAAGACGTTTACTCCATGATCGTGTATTTGACGGACAACGGCAGTATCTGGACGCTCTCTGAGGACATTTCCCCTGCGAAATGCCTTAACCCCTGCGTCACCGAGTGGGAGGGATCACTTATGATTGTTGACTGCGAGAATGGCCGGAGGGTGTACGAGTCGCGTGACATGGGGACAGCGTGGACGGAGGCCATCGGGGCACTCTAAGGTGTGTGGGTCAACGCCCGATCAGGAGTCTCAGAAGGAAAGCCTGCGTGTGGATGCCCTCATCACCGTGACCATTGAGGAAAGGGAGGTCATGCTGTACACTCAGAGAGGGCACGCCTCGGTGAAGAAAAGGGCCACTGCGCTCTGCCTTTGGGTCACGGACAGCAACCGCACGCTTTCTGCTGGACCGGTTGTCGTGGGCAATGCTGCGAATTGGACGCTCGCCAGCAACCTGCTGTACTCGGATGGGAGTTTGCATCTTTTACAACGGAGGGGGCACGGTGAATGCCGTGTCATCTCACTTTTCAGCCTGATGGAGGAACTGA
>NW_915803.1:0-1614 GCF_000209065.1 Trypanosoma cruzi
GTCGGCACCACCTGCGAGTGCCCCGTGCCATTGCGGGCGTCATGGAAATGACAGGGCAGCATCTCAACGTATACCATCGGGTTGTACTTTAAAACACTCCCAAGAACCCAACCGACCATGACATCTTCTTCATAAAAGAGGAGGGGTGCAAACTCGTCATCACGCTCCTTGCTGTACGGCAGGTACGCCAGGCGCCGCAGCGGCTTGTACGACACCAACGCCTCCGCCACATCCCTCGACAAGGTGTAGCACCAGCCAACCATAAACGTGTAGCCTCTTATATATCTTTCCGGACCAGAGGGAGGAAGCATGTGGTATCCCATGTAGATCCCTCGGCGCGGCAGGAGGCGCAGGTGAGCAACAAACAGCGGCACACGGAGGAACATGTCGTCATCGCCCTTCGCAATGTACCTCGCGGTCGGGAACAGGCGGTGCGCAAGGTCAAACCACATGTACGTCTTGCGGCTGAAACCGACATTTGCCTCATCGCCCCATGAGCCGTAGTTACCAATTGTTTTGTTAGTCGTCACACGGCCCTCGTTCATTGGCAGCGCAACCACATCGTTCCACTGCGACGCCTCCTCCAGTAGCGCGGCAGAGTAGTCGTAGCCGTGCGACGGGTGTCGCCCAAGGACGTACAGCACAAGCATCGCACCGGTGAAGTCGTTCGCCCTCGTCGCCACTCCGGGGAACCGCCAGCACGTCGTCCGCTGCAGGTTGCGTCGTGTTCTCCTCTCCTCGTTGTCCGTTGAGTGAATGCCCAGCACAACCAGATACTCCCGCCGGCTCCACGTATCCACAACACGGCGTGGGATGTAAGCAAGCGCTGCGTCGTCCACTGCGGCGGCTCGCGGGTGGCGGAGGTTGTTGGGTCCCGGTGCACCATCATCGGCAGCGATGTCAAAGCTGAGGTACAGAATATTCGTGACCGCAATGAAGAGAATCAGCAGCACGGCAACCCGCCTCAGCCTCCGCTTCATCGTCGGCAGTTTCATTTTCGCCATGGTCGCTTTCGGTGTGAGAATCTAGGCAAAAGAAAAAAGGGCGGAGAGAGTGTGGGGGCAGCAGGCAGCAGGCACAAACAGCTCGGGCGACAACCAGAAACAACACGGCCACGCGATGCCACGCAGCCACGCGAGTACACGAATGCCCGTCAGCCAACCCACTGCGCTCCACCCGAATCCGGGACGGTGCGGGTGAAGGGGTCACGGCGGCGGAGCGAGCGGCGTCAGGGAGACCGTGAGTGATGGGGGCAGGGCCGCCGCGGCAGCAACGTGGGCGGCGACACCAGCGCACAGGAGGCACGGGAACCACCGCCAGGGCTCGTCCGGCGCCTGTGGGACGCTGCGCCGTCCCCTCCCCGATGAGGAGTGGGCCACGTTTCCCAGAAAGTTACAACAAAAGAAGAAGGAACAGTCATAAAAATATAATGACACATAAAGACTCCCTCCGACACACACAAAAAAATGCTCTTGTTTTTCTTCCACATTGCGAGACGTTTTTCACTTCATTGCGTTGGTTTCACTCAACATTTCTGATCACAAAAAACAAAAAAGTAGGGGACAAAAAGAGTCCTGCACGCCTGTGAGTCCTCGCAGAGAAGCGGCCTGCCTT
>NW_915804.1:0-1614 GCF_000209065.1 Trypanosoma cruzi
AAAAACATAGACCACAACGTGTGGTGCAGCAGCCGCTCGAAAACGATCCGCCGACTGCAGCACCATTGTGGGCAAGAGCTCGCGAAATTCCTCCAAGCAGCGGATAATTCAGGGTTGTTTGGTGTCCAGTGTGTGAACACGCAAACATACATTGAAAGAGAGTGCCTCTGACTCCCGCCATTCATAATTCGAAACAAAAATTTAGACCACAACGTGTGGTGCAGCAGCCACTCGAAAACGATCCGCCGAGTGCAGCACCCTTGTGGGCAGGAGCTCGCGAAATTCCTCCAAGCAGCGGATAGTTCAGGGTTGTTTGGTGTCCAGTGTGTGCACACGCAAACATACATTGAAAGAGAGTGTCTCTGACTCCCGCCATTCATAATTCAAAACAAAAATTTAGACCACAGCGTGTGGTGCAGCAGCCGCTCGAAAACGATCCGCCGAGTGCAGCACCATTGTGGGCAAGAGCTCGCGAAATTCCTCCAAGCAGCGGATAGTTCCGGGTTGTTTGGTGTCCAGTGTGTGCACACGCAAACATACATTGAAAGAGAGTGTCTCTGACTCCCGCCATTCATAATTCGAAACAAAAACATAGACCACAACGTGTGGTGCAGCAGCCGCTCGAAAACGATCCGCCGAGTGCAGCACCCTTGTGGGCAAGAGCTCGCGAAATTCCTCCAAGAAGCGGATAATTCAGGGTTGTTTGGTGTCCAGTGTGTGCACACGCAAACATACATTGAAAGAAAGTGTCTCTGACTCCCGCCATTCATAATTCAAAACAAAAATTTAGACCACAGCGTGTGGTGCAGCAGCCGCTCGAAAACGATCCGCCGAGTGCACACCCTTGTGGGCAGGAGCTCGCGAAATTCCTCCAAGCAGCGGATAATTCAGGGTTGTTTGGTGTCCAGTGTGTGCACACGCAAACATACATTGAAAGAGAGTGTCTCGGACTCCCGCCATTCATAATTCAAAACAAAAATATAGACCACAGCGTGTGGTGCAGCAGCCGCTCGAAAACGATCCGCCGAGTGCAGCACCCTTGTGGGCAGGAGCTCGCGAAATTCCTCCAAGCAGCGGATAGTTCAGGGTTGTTTGGTGTCCAGTGTGTGCACACGCAAACATACATTGAAAGAGAGTGCCTCTGACTCCCGCCATTCATAATTCGAAACAAAAACATAGACCACAACGTGTGGTGCAGCAGCCGCTCGAAAACGATCCGCCGAGTGCAGCACCATTGTGGGCAGGAGCTCGCGAAATTCCTCCAAGCAGCGGATAGTTCAGGGTTGTTTGGTGTCCAGTGTGTGCACACGCAAACATACATTGAAAGAGAGTGCCTCTGACTCCCGCCATTCATAATTCGAAACAAAAACATAGACCACAACGTGTGGTGCAGCAGCTGCTCGAAAACGATCCGCCGAGTGCAGCACCCTTGTGGGCAGGAGCTCGCGAAATTCCTCCAAGCAGCGGATAGTTCAGGGTTGTTTGGTGTCCAGTGTGTGCACACGCAAACATACATTGAAAGAGAGTGTCTCTGACTCCCGCCATTCATAATTCGAAACAAAAATTTAGACCACAGCGTGTGGTGCAGCAGCCGCTCGAAAACGATCCGCCGAG
>NW_915805.1:0-1614 GCF_000209065.1 Trypanosoma cruzi
TTTTCTACAGTTGGGGGAAGTGCAAGTGGGATTTATTCGTCAAGGACCTCGACGCACAACTTCCGGCATACGACTATAAAAAGCAGTCCACCGGCATTAAGGCTTTCACGAGAGCGCTTATAACTTCGTATCGACGACATTGCCCCCGCGGCATGCACAAGGACGGTCCCAGGCTTTGGGACGACACTCTCATGGAGGCAGAGCGGATTGCTACCGACAGCAAGGCCCGCTATCTACAGTTACCGTCGCCCGACCGTGAGGCAGAAATGCAACGGACAAGGAGTCAATTCTTCCTCCTACTCCGAGAGCGCTTGCGCAACACGTATCTACGCCGCATCAGCAAGTTAAATACAGGCGAGCCACTCGCATGGAAATACATTTCCGGACGAAAAAAGGCATCACTTCCATCTCCCACATCAATGTTATTAGGAGATGGTCAACACACTTATAAAACAGCAAGGAGAGCAGCGAATGCTCTCAATCGCATCTTTCTTCCATTTCACCCCTCTCACAAGGCAGTTAGGTTTTCCAAAGGCATCAACAGACAGAGTGCATCTTTGAACATTAATGCTTCTTTTCTTTTTGGGCAGCAGAACAACAGCGAGTCTGCCGCTACATTCACTTCAGGTTCTTCACTCTCATCTAGTTCTGAGCCACAGGATAAAAACGAAGCTGCCACCACATCTGGTTTAGTTGCTCGTCTTCACTCCCCTCTTGATGCACCTTTTAATTCTACGGAACTGCTTGCTGCGCTACGTAATACGCCGTATGGCAAGGCCCCCGGACCGGATGAAGTCTACAGTGAGGCACTGAGACATATTTCGCCAAAGGGCCTTCGATTCCTTCTTCGTTGCATTAACCACAGCTGGACGACCGGTACGATTCCGGTTGAGTGGAGACGCGCTACCATCGTTCCACTCTTAAAACCCGGTAAGTCGCCGGAACTGCTTGAGTCATATCGACCCATCAGCCTTACTTCCATTGTGAGTAAGGTTGCTGAGAAAATGGTACTGAAGAGATTGCTTTGGGTGTGGACGCCGCACCCCCACCAGTATGCATATCGTAGCATGCGTACCACGACGATGCAGCTGGCACACCTGACACACGAAGTGGAGCATAATAGAAATCACTATTTCCAAGTGAGCCTTCCCAAGAAGAGCGGTATTGGCAATCAACTCCACTACAGACCCCATCGGACCCTGCTGGTGTTGGTTGATTTCAGCAAGGCCTTTGACTCCATAGATCATCGAGTCCTCAGTCGCTTGCTGGCTAATATTCCGGGGGTGAATTGTAGAAGGTGGCTTAGAAACTTTCTATGTGGTCGCTACGCGAAGACACGAGTTGGCCACAGACACAGCGATCGGCGTCCCATGCAGCGAGGAGTTCCTCAGGGGTCCGTGCTGTGACCATATTTGTTCTCCCTTTACGCACACCCACTTCTCAATCTGCTGAACAGCTTTGCGGGTGTCACAGCAGACATGTATGCGGACGACCTCTCTATTATCGTTAAGGGGCAGTCCCGGGAAGACGCCATCCCCACTGCCAACATGGTTCTTCAAAAACTGCATGCGTGGAGTCAGGAAAATGGCCTGGCCATCAACCCGTCAAAGTGTG